>NW_026943820.1:25933791-25968791 GCF_035594765.1 Anolis carolinensis | reverse complement strand
AAAGTTTCTTCACTTAATCTGGATGTTCTTCATTGATTCACAGCTTAAAGGGGGAAATGTTCAACCTTTCCCAAACTGATAAAGAAGACATATGGGGAAAGGGTTGGCTAAATGTGCCTTTGCCAGCTAAGCTAGCGAAACGAGATTGGGAAAGCTCCCCGGTACATCGATATTAGAGAAGCGATTAGAAAGGTTGCTCATGAGGAACGTACTACCAGGGAGACCAAGAGCTTGCCCCTCGGAAGACCCTCAACTCCTTCTCATTCGAAAGGCTGTTTTTCTCCATCTGGCAGTTTCCCCCAAAGCATCACGTTCAAGAAAATAACATGTAGGTGTTTTGCTCTTGCAAGTATGTAGGAAACCTGACCAAACTTTGGAACATTTCTGCATTCACATTACAAGGTTCTTCTGCGTAAGTCTGATAGAGATGAGAAAGATCATGAAGGATATGTGGGATAAAGAAACATGGAAAGTGTCCAAACACGAACCAAGGAACACGAACTGCAGACTACCGTATATACTTGAGTATAAGCCGACCCGAATATAAGCCGAGGCACCTAATTTTACCACAAAAAAACTGGGAAAACATTATCTCAAGTATAAGCCGAGGGTGGTAAATTTCAAAAATAAAAAATACATTAATTGAGGCATCAGTAGGTTAAATGTTTTTGAATATTTATTTATTTATTTATTTACAGTATTTATATTCCGCCCTTCTCACCCCGAAGGGGACTCAGGCCGGATTACAATGAACACATATATGGCAAACATTCAATGCCAACAGACAAACAACATATATAGACAGACACAGAGGCATTTAACATTTTTCCAGCTTCACGATTCCAGCCACAGGGGGAGTTGTTGCTTCACTGTCCACTAGTGGCTGTACTTCCTCATTCCTTTCCTCGTGTTTTGTTGGCAGTTTTTATGATGTTGTAAATTAGTTAAATTAGCCTCCCGCATAAAGCGTACCTAAATTTTCCTACTTGACAGCTGCAACTGTCTTTCGGGGCTGCATAGGTCAACAGCAAGCCGGGCTATTTAATGGTGGGGGGCTTAACCCGACCCGGGTTTCAAAATCATGACCTCTCTGTCAGTAGTGATTTATTGCAGCTGGTTACTAGCCAGCTGCGCCACAGCCCAGCCCAACCTTACATAAAGCTTAAATTTAAGATAAGACTGTCCAACTTTGATCAAATCATTATTCTCATCTTCTTCAATGTAAATGTGCTTATGTATCCTTTTAATAACAATAGAGTAAAATAATACATGTAATAATAGAGTAAAATAATAAATGCAATAATAATAATAATAATAAGATCAGAGTGAAATAATAAATGTATTATTAATATTAAAAAATAGAGCAAAATAAATGTAATAGTAGCAACAATAATAGAGAAAAATAATAAATGTAATAATACCAATAATAATAGAGAAAAATAATAAATGTATCATATATTCTCGAGTATAAGCTGACCCAAATATAAGCCAACCATGACCCTCACCCAAGTATAAGTTGAGGGGGGCTTTTTCAGTCTTAAAAAAAGGCTGAAAAACTAGGCTTATACTCGAGTATATATAGTACTTACCTTCTATATCATCCCATGGCCATTTGGTGTGGATCTAATTATTATGAAAATAAGTGGTTTTGTTCTCACTTATTTTTTACTTGTGAGAATGACAAATATATTATAAAAAGCCTGCAAGAGGGTGAGATATTTTCAGTCAGTTTCGATTAGACATTTTTTGAGTAAAGTGCAGACATTGCACAGTTCAGTTTGACAGTTGCTGCCAAGTTGCAAGGACTTCTGAAAATTAGAGGCATCGGATGGCTTGTTTGTGCTTTTTCGGTCAATCCGCCTATGCTTTTCGATATGTGTTGTGTCCTTTGCTTCAAAGGAGGGGAAAGACCACAGAGATATTGCAGAAAAACGTGGCCTTAAAAGGGCAGAAATGTGTGTTGTGGGTTCATAAATTCTGAACAGACGTCATCCGCCGCATTAATATAGTCTGATTCATTGCGAGCATGTAATTCAGTGATATTTCTCCACATTCATATAGTGGAGAAAAGTTATACCCTCATAATAAATCAAAGCTCTTTATGGTTTTATTAGGATTAAAGGTTATATTATTAATTAGAACTGTCAATCATGACAAAAGCAGACTTGAAAGAGAAGCTATCACATTGGTAGGGGAAAAGCATGCTAAGGGCCATGTTTTCTTGTCCTGGTTTTTTGTCTGCTGTGTTTTGAGGAGTTTCTGATTTTTGACTTCAATCAAAGCAGGTTCTTCACTTTGCTTTCCATATTCTGCCAGGGCATGTTCTTCTTCTTTGACTGCTTGTTTTACTTGCAAGAGTCCTCTGCCCCCTGATCTTCTAGGCAGATATAGTTGGTCAATATCACTGCGAAGGTGCAGTGAATGATTAATGATCATCATGAGTTTTCTTGTTTTTCTGTCCAAATTGTCCAGTTCCATCTGTGTCCAATTTATAATGCCAGCAGTATATCTTATGACAGGTATGGCCCAGGTGTTTATGGCCTTGATGGTGTTGCCTCCATTGAACTTGCTTTTGAGAATTTTTCTGACCCTTTGTGTGTATTCTTTACTGACCACAGTCTTCACATGTTCATGCTTGATGTTGTCCAGCTGTAATATGCCCAGATATTTATAGGCCTCTGGTTGGTGACACTTTATTGTTTGGCCATTAGGCATATTGATGCCCTCACTTTCAATGATTTTTCCCTTCTTCAATGCCACTGTCGAACATTTGTCCAAGCCAAACTCCATGCTGATATCAGTGCTAAAAATTCGGACAGTGTTAGTCAGAGACTGGATTTCAGTTTCCGTTTTCCCATACAGCTTCAGGTCATCCATGTACATCAGATGCGAAATTTTGTGAGATCTCTTAGATGTTTGATAGCCAAGATTTGTTTTTTGTAAGATTGTTGACGGAGGGATCATGGCAATAATGAAAAGCAGAGGGGACAATGAATCTCCCTGGAAAATTCCTCTTCTGATGTTGACAAGTCCATAGCTTTCATTTCCAACAAACAGTTCAGTTTTCCAGTGCTCCATCATGTTTTCAATAAAGGTGCCAACGTTTTTACTAATCCCGATGGCGTCCAGGAACTTGATGATCCAGCTGTGTGGGAGTGAGTCAAAGGCCTTTTTGTAGTCAATCCACGTCATGTGAAGATTAGCTTTTCAGCTCTTAAAATTCTCCAGAATCATCATCATCATCATCATCATTATTATTATTATTTTATCATGACACAGCAAACAAGATAGATATGCTGGATTTCATATCACAAAATCACAAGTCGAACACTTCCCAAGTGTCTAGGACTGTGTGATGTATTTTCGGATGATGCGTGCAGATCCCAGTAGGGTGGCCTTTTGCAGTTGGCAGATCGTAATTTTGTCAATGTCTATTGTGTCCAAATGCCGGCTGAGATCTTTCGGCACGGCACCCAATGTGCCCATCACCACCAGGACCACCTGCACTGGTTTCTGCCAGAGTTTTTGAAGTTCAATCTTGAGGTCCTGATAGCGGCTGAGTTTTTCCTGTTGTTTTTCGTCAATGCGACTGTCACCTGAGATGGCGACATCAATGATCCAAACCTTTTTCTTTTCCACAACTGTGATGTCTGGTGTGTTGTGTTCCAGAACTTTGTCAGTCTGGATTCGGACGTCCCACAGTATCTTTGCGTGCTCATTTTCCAATACTTTTGCAGGTTTGTGATCCCACCAGTTCTTTGCTGCTGGGAGGTGGTACTTGAGGAATAAGTTCCAATGAATCCTTTAGGCCACATAGTTGTGCCTCTGTTTGTAGTCTGTCTGTGCAATTTTCTTACAGCAGCTGAGGATATGATCAATGGTTTTGTCGGTTTCCTTGCACAGTCTGCATTTTGGGTCATCAGCTGATTTTTCGATCTTGGCCTTAATTGCCTTTGTTCTGATGGCTTGCTCCTGGGCTGCAAGGATCAGGCCTTCTGTCTCCTTCTTCAGGGTCCCATTCGTGAGCCAGAGCCAGGTCTTCTCCTTATCAACTTTTCCTTCAATTTTGTCAAGGAACTTTCCATGCAATGTTTTGTTGTGCCAGCTGTCAGCTCTAGTTTGTAGTGTGGCTTTCTTGTACTGGTTTTTTGTCTGCTGTGCTTTGAGGAGTTTCTGATTTTTGACTTCAATCAAAGCAGGTTCTTCACTTTGCTTTACATATTCTGCCAGGGCATGTTCTTCTTCTTTGACTGCTTGTTTTACTTGCAAGAGTCCTCTGCCCCCTGATCTTCTAGGCAGATATAGCCTGTCAACATCACTGCGAGGGTGCAGTGAATTATTATTATTATTATTATTATTATTATTATTATTATTATTATTATTATTATTTGAAACACAACAAGATGAGTCCACAGCAGATATTCTGATTATTATTATTATTATTTTCTATTGTTATTGTGACACTACAGAGTGACCCAAAGACCAAAGAAAATGGACAGTCAGGGATAACACCTTGCCAATCCATCAACTTTCCGAAAGAACACTTAGTCGCTTTAGCTGGACCTCATTTCAGTTGGATTTTAATGATGCTTATACTTTCCAATGAAAAGTCAAGCCAACAACCAGCTTGGCAAGGCCATCGACTAATTTGCTAAAGGGCTTTGTTGCGCCACTTCAGAGAGGCCTCTTCATGCCTTCATGTTGCTTCCTTTCTGACATCCGTCAGCGTTATCCCACTGCCTGGCCATAACGTTCTTGTCATTTCAACTGCGGCGGCAGCTCTATAAATGTTTCATATCGCCCTTTTCATGCCGCTGTGGCCCAAGGACAGCAAAGTCACAGAGGCAATAGCCAATTAGGCACTATGCTTTTCCCAGCAGTTGAGAAAGATGTTTTTAATAAGATAGCCAAGTAATCAAATACTGCACCAAAAAAAAAAAGTTTCAGACAAGGAATATTTGGAGAATGAATGCCAGGTGCATCCCCTCTCTACCTTTCCTCCATAAATCATACCAAGGCCATTAAATTCCCCGGCCGGAACCATATCCCATTCATGTTTGTGGCTCTTGATCTTTCTAATGAGGAATGGGAAGGAAAAGGCACCTCTTCCAACCCACGGAGAAAGTGCACGGATTCTTCTGGGTTAACGTTGGCCATTGAGCCTTAATTGGTGCATTTCAAAGAAAGAGAGGAGCCTTTGAACAACACTGGTCTCTTTCTGGATCAAAATAGCTCCGCTCCGGTGCCATTCCTGCCGAAAGCTGTCCATCTTGTTCTCGCAGAGAACCCATAGAAAGGAAGACACAGGACACTGAAGGCCAACTATATGCTTCTTTTCCTCTTTTTGTTGAAGTTTTCAATGAGGATACCCATCAATTTTACTCTGCTCTCTTTTTAATAGAGCATTTATAGGTGGCACAAAAAAAACAGTGTGGGCAACATGTAGAATCATAGAATCATAGATTTGGAAGAGACCTCACAGGCCATCCAGTCCAACCCCATTCTGCCAAGAAGCAGGAAGATGACATTCAAAGCACCCCCGACAGATGGCCATCCAACCTCTGCTTAAGAGCCTCAACCACACTCCAGGGCAGAGAGTTCCAATGCTGAACAGCTCTCACAGTAAGGAAGTTGTAGTCCTACAGACGTTGCTAAATGTCAATAGTCATAATGGGAGTTATAGTCCGTTAGGACTGTCACACTGGGATATGATGATGATGATAAATTTATCACCTGCCTCTGCATCTGGCTCGAGGTAGGGTACAAAAGAGTTCATATAGACAGATAAAATATAATATTACTAGCTGTGCCCGGCCACGCGTTGCTGTGGCGTTGTCTGGTGCTGTTGGTGAGAAATTGTTGAGGTAGTGGTGGTATTGAATGTCTGTTGTATGGTTGTCTTTATGTTTAGTATGCACACTGAAGTGGATTATATGGCAGTGTGGAGTCAAGATAATCCAGTTCAAAGCAGATAATATAAGATCATATAAGATTCTAAATGGGTTATATAGCTGTGTGGAAGGGCCTTGAGTCTACACTGCCATATAATCCAGTTCAAATCCTAAGTGAGGCCTAACTGTGCTTGTCCCCTGGGCTGAGTAGGTTGCTAGGAGACCGAGTGGGCGGAGCTTAGCCTCCTAACTGGCAGCAATTGGATAAAAACTATTATTCCTCTCCCTCTAATTAGGACTTTATTTTTCTTTTCTTTTTGTTGTATCAACCTAGAGCCGTGAATGATGGGTTGTGTTGTCAAATTTCGAGGTTGGGGGGCCTGTAGTTTTGTTGTTTTGTCCGCTGCCCTGATGCCATCACTCTTTTATATATATAGATTAAAATAGACCACACCGATAAGATGCAGTATTTATTTATCGTGTCAGAAGTGAACTGAGGATACAGTTATTTTAGATCTAAAAATTGGAGTGTTCTGGGTTCCTTTTTTTTTCTTCAGAAACCAAAACAGTTTGTAATAAAACCAGCATTGTGCTCAGAAGAGGCCATTTTCCATGCAGAATTTCTGTACTGAACTGCGAATAAGTCTTTGAAAACGGTGTGGTTTGGAATACCTTCTCTCCATAGGAAGAAAGTTGCTAAAATAATCACTGGTCCCTTTAAGACTAAAATTAGCAAAGAATTGCAAATATTGCAGAGCACTCAACAGAATCCATAAGGATGTAATGGGGAAAAGCCCAACATGCTTCGAGCGATGTCTATATTTCAAACAGCCTTTTTCAAGGCAATATGCAATCTAATTGTAGAAACATTTAAAGCTGAAAATCTAATTTCCCATCAGGTAAAAAACGGTAAGATTTTCAGCTGTTAAAACTTCATATTGCTTCCAAAGTTGGCTACAGAAATATATACATAAGGTTGAAACACACTGGGCTTCTTTCCAAAAAGCAAACATTGAAATACTATCCAAAGAATCATATGCCTACAGGAGTTGGCCATCCCTTAGGCTTGACTAAACCTCCAGCTTGCAAAAAATAAAATAAAATGATGTTTTTGGTTCAAACTTCCCAAAATCCCTCTGCTCAGCTTGGAAAAAGCAAAACAAATACATTTTTCCTATCAGTAACGCAAAGGTAAGTGTCTAGGGCACTGTACTCACTGGAGTACTAGATATTCCTGCATCTTGGTGCTGCAGTTTATTGTTGCTGAACACATTTGCGACTTCTTTTTTTCTTAAGTCCACCAACGCTAACAGAATAATAAGCAGAAAAACAATCAAGCCACATACAGCGAGATCAAAGTCCCGAGAGAAGACAGAAGCACAAGCAATGCGTCGAAATGGACTCTCTTCTCAACCCTCTTGTGCATTTCCCCCTGCTGTATAGGAATGAGAAGATAAATCCAAACAGATCATAACAGTGTTCGCTGAAAATAGTTAGGTCCCAGAGTACTGCAAGTAAATGAACTAAAACTAAGTATGCCGTCACACCCAGGCACCCTTTAAAGCTTTAAGATGTGCTTCTTCCTTTGCCCAGGTGAACTGCGGGGCCTTACTTAGAAGCTCTGGAAATCCCAGTAACCAAAGGCACTTCAAGTTGAACAATCAAACAAAATTTTATTTTCACAAAGTCCATGGCAGACTTGGTACACGTAGTTAAGGTTGCAAATATAAACAGTCAACTTATAAAACCTTGCAGATGTTCCTTTCTTGCTTTTCCCCTTTAGTTGCTGGTTTAACTTCCTCCAAAGGCGAAGAGATCCTGAGATCCTGTTTACTCTAGCCCTGAGCTATCAGAAAGAGCAGGTCTATAACTATCTAAGCTCCAAGCTAGTTTTTGAGGCGAAGTAGGTAGAACTTCTTCCAGTGGCAGAGAAATCCTGAGATATTCTCTGCCCCAGTGCTAAGCTACTATTTTTAGAAAGAGCAGGTCTTTCCCTATTTATGCTCAGCACTGGTTTTAAAGGCAGGTCAGTACTTATGATGGCTTTGTCAGAGTTGGCCTGGCTTGGCCACACAAGCACATCTAAGTTCTTTCTTCTTCAGTCTAGAAGGCAAGAGGCTTCTCAAAATGGAGCCTTCTTTCCCCAGGAAAAGGGGCAGTCTCCAGAACAAAAACATACATTTGCAAGCTGCAAGCAGCAAAGACTTTGCTGAGCTGGCTACAAACTCTACTAATAGCTAACTATCAGAGTGCTGCAGAATCTGCAGCAACCTTGGAACAAATAAACAGGTGCTATTTCTACAACTATGGGCAGCTTGTAAAATCAAACTCCTGAGAGACGGAACAATAAGAACTTTATCACACGAGGAAAGCAAACTTTGGTTGATGCCTATCGCCCAATGCTGAGCATCTGTCTCCTTCCTGTGAACAGTTTCTCCCTTGCTATTTATGGCCTAATTCACCAAAAGCTTACAATCCCGCAATATTCCCATCATCTACTTATTGCAAGGGATCTTTTCTGCTTCTGTGACCATTTTATGCAAGGAAGACCCTTTTATTTTGACATTGTATTTGGGGTCCATAGACCACATTCGCGCTGCCCTGTAAGAATCTACACCATCTCAGCGCAAGAGTCTCAATTATATTTAGACTTCCTTAACATATTGAGACAGTGAATGAAAAATCACCATAGAGATTTTTTTCCCCACCTCCTCCTTGAGAGCTAAATGAGGAATGTGTTTTTCCGTGCAGTTTCCTCCACAATTTGTGCAAGAGACCTATACGCAAACAACTCTCGCCCCCATTTATTCAGTAAATTAAAAACAACGCATGCCAAACATAGAAGGAGAGGGCGATTGATAAAAAGAGATACACGGACCATGAATATTTCTATGCTATTGTCTATGTAGACAACGGCATTCTTTTGTACAGAAAAGTCTGTTTTCTGCACAAAACAACTTTGTGCAATCTTTTTGCAAAGAATGTCTCACACGGCAAATGATAATCCAATACTGCACTGTTTTGGAAGACGTTCCAGTAATGGGAAGAAAATTACCGAAATTACTAATCTACAGGAGCTGCGGTGGCACAATGTGCTGGCCAAACTGCTGACCAGAAGGTTGGCGGTTCATATCCGTGAGACGGGGTGAGCTCCCGTCTGTCAGCTCTAGCTTGTGAGGACATGAGAGAAGCCTCCCAGCAGAATGGTAACACATGGGCAATGTCTCTGTTGATGGCCAATTCTCTCACACCAGAAGCGACTTGCAGTATGTTTTCAAGTCACTTCTGACACTATTAAAAAAGACTAATCTACACTGGAGAATTAATGTAGTTTGACCCCACTTGAAAAGCCTTGGCTCAATGATACGAAATCCTAGGATTTGTAGTTTGGTGAGATCCCAGCCCTCTTTGGCTGAGAAGTCTCAAGACTTTGTAAAACAACAACTCTCGGGATCCCACATCATTGAGCCACAGCAGTTAAAGTGGCTTCAAACCACATTTGTTCCACGGTGTCGATGCCATGTCCCAGTTGGCGTGCCGAGATGCTGAAAACCCCGCCACTCAAAAAAAGGTCTGCTTCATCTCAAATCTAATGAAAAATTAAGGCACTTAAATTCTAATCAAGCAATTTTCTGAATGTGCCGCTATAAAATTAGATCTGCAATTAGTTGCTTGCTGGTGCCTGCTGGGTTATTTTTAAACTTCGATCAATCACAGCGTGTTTTTCCTTTTGGATGATCAAGTGAAACATTGGAGACTGGATCAAGGCAAAGCCAGATGGGTTAGAGAACAGTCTCAGGTACTAATGTTCATTAGGAAAGTAATTAAAGTTTTATTAGCGGTAAATGGCCAATACGACTTCTGTACTTTCAACTACGTTGCCTAGAGCTTGAATTCCTCATTTATTTTGCTCCACCTACGGCATAATAACATTACTCTACAAATATAACTTTGGGCCCTTCGGTGTAATTTGTTGGATATAATTACAAAAGAAAATAAACACCGAAAGGCGGAGAAACGTTGAACAACAATGTTGAATGTCAATGACAATTGTAAGACAACAAAAAGCGGAAACAGCAATACAGTATCTAATTTTGAAAAGACAATGAGAACACAATTTGATAGATTTGTACGGGATACAGTAGAGTCTCACTTATCCAACATAAACGGGCTGGCAGAACATTGGATAAGTGAAAATATTGGATAATAAGGAGGGATTAAGGAAAAGCATATTAAACATCAAATTAGGTTATGATTTTACAAATTAAGCACCAAACCATTGTGTTTTACAACAAACTGACAGAAAAAGCAGTTCAATACACGGTAACGTTATGTAGTAATTAATTACTGTATTTACGAATTTAGCACCAAAACATCGCAATGTATTGAAAACATTGACTACAAAAATACTGACTACTAAAAGGCCGACTGTGTTGGATAATACAGAACATTGGATAAGTGAAAATATTGGATAATAAGGAGGGATTAAGGGAAAGCCTATTAAACATCAAATTATGTTATGATTTTACAAATTAAGCACCAAAACATCGTGTTTTACAACAAACTGACAGAAAAAGCAGTTCAATACACGGTAACGTTATGCAGTAATTACTGTATTTACGAATTTAGCACCAAAACATCGCAATGTATTGAAAACACTGACTACAAAAATACTACTAAAAGGCTGACTGTGTTGGATAATGCAGAACGTTGGATAAGTGGAGGTTGGATAAGTGCGACTCTACTGTAATATGAAATAATTACTGTGGTATAATATTACAGAACTATATAATCTCTAAAACCAGGACAGTAAATAAAGAGCAACACTCTGAAAGCAGGGAAATTGGGAATTCCAGAAAGGAAACAATCAGGGCCATTATTATTATTATTATTATTATTATTATTGACACAACGACGTTGTATGACACAGCAAACAAGATAGACATGCTGGATTTCGTTTCACAAAACCACAAGTCGAACACTTCCCAAGTGTCTAGGACTGTGTGATGTATTTTCCGATGATGCGTGCAGATCCCAGCAGGGTGGCCTTTTGCAGCTGGCAGATCGTAATTTTGTCAATGTCTATTGTTTCCAAATGCCAGCTGAGATCTTTTGGCACGGCACCCAGTGTGCCCATCACCACCGGGACCACCTGCACTGGTTTCTGCCAGAGTCTTTGAAGTTCAATCTTGAGGTCCTGATTATTATTATTATTATTATTATTATTATTATTATTATTATTATTATTTTTTTTTTTTCATTATCTTTATTTATCCCCTGCTTTTTCTCTCCATAAGGAGACTCATTGTATCCTCCACTGGTCAGCAATGTCCACACAAGGCCAAGGATTTCCTGCTTCCTAAAAATCTTCTAATAGGCCTCTCATTTGCCTCTCTCCACACACTGACACACACATATACTTCCCCCAAGGCGCAATGAACAGAACTGAAAAAGATCATTATCTTCCATTTTAACACCGTGCATTTTTAATATCACAATGTCAAAATTAATCCGAGAAAGAAGGTGATTTTGGTCTGTCTGCTCAAACCCTCACAGGAAATGAGTTGATGAATTATATATATATAGACACTGTTCTTCTATTACTTCTACACTCACATTCTGCTGCTGGGGCATTGCAAATTATAACAGAGTCTCCATCCAAACTCCTCAAGGATCAAGGTCCAAAATGCAATTGTTAGCCCCAGGTCAAATATGTCCGTTGAATCAATGGATTTTATGAAAACACTGAATTCATATTGAGTCAATTTACCCTGTTTCCCCTAAAATAAGACATCCCCAGAAAATAAGACCTAGTAGAGGTTTTGGTGAATTGCTAAATATAAGGCCTCCCCCGAAAGTAAGACCTAGCAAAGTTCTTGTTTGGAAGCATGCCCGCCAAACAGAACACCTGAGCATGCAGGATCGGTAAATGTACGTACCATAAAGTGTTGTACATGGAAATATTGATAGTAACAAGAAATTCTTGATAGGATTCACAGTTTGTCTGGTTATGCTGGTTTATGATGACAACTACTGTACAGTATATAATAAATGTCCATTTTTTTGTTCAACAATAAATGTGAATTCTTCTTCATGGAAAAATAAGACATCCCCTGAAAATAAGACCTAGAGCATCTTTGGGAGCAAAAATTAATATAAGACACTGTCTTATTTTCGGGGAAACACGGTATATTCTAGTTGTCCTCACTGAAATACTAAAATAAATTAAAAGAAAAAAGTTGGGTAAGGTGAATCCCAAGATGGTGAAAGCTGATATTTAACAGCTATATTAAGATCATAGTGATATCAGTGTCCACTCTGGACAGAAATTATAATGCAGTAGAGTTTCACTTATCCAACATAAATGGGCCGGCAGAACACTGGATAAGTGAAACTGTTGGATAAAAAGGAGGGATTGAGGAAAAGACTATTAAATGTCAAATTGTTATGATTTTACAAATTAAGCACCAAAACATTCGTGTTTTACAACAAATCGACAGAAAAAGCAGTTCAATAAACGGTAACGTTATGTAGTAATTACTGTATTTATGAATTTAGCACCAAAACATCACCATGTATTGAAAACATTGACTACAAAAACATTGACTACTAAAAGGCAGACTGTGTTGGATAATTCAGAATGTTGGATAAGCAAAAGTTGGATAAGCGAGACTCTACTGTATATCTATCTATTTCTCTCTCAGGTAGAGAAAATGCTGTATTAGATAGGAATGTATTGCATGTACCTCCAGTGTGTGAAAAATACATTTCACATGTACATGTGTTCATAACACGGTCTACTGAGGGATTAGGGCTGTAGCACAGCTGGTAAATCACCAGCAGTAATAAGATCTGCCAACCGAAAGGTGGCCAGTTTGAAGCCCGGTTGGGGAGAGCACTCAACCGTCAAGCCCAGCTTACTGTTTATTTAAGCAGTTCGAAAACAGCTGTGCTGTAAGTAGAGAAATTAGGTACTGCTAATTTAGTGGGGGAGATATTTTACGAAACCATAAAATGCCGGTGACTGAAAGGAAGGAGGAAGTCCTGATGGCTCTTCGTCATAGAGAATCAAGCAACAGCACCCCCTGTGGCTGAACTCGAGCACAACGTCCAAGGCACAACCTCCAAGCACAACTTCCAAGACACCGAAGCTGGGCTTCAAATACAACATACTCCTTTCTGTCTGTTCTGTCCTGTCTGTCCAAATGGCATTGAATGTTTGACTTGTATGTGTATTATGATCCACCCTGAGTCCCCTTGGTGAGATAGGGAGGAATATAAATAAAGTGCTGTTGTTGTTGTTGTTGTTGTTGGTGGTGGTGGTGTTATGAGGGTTGAATGAAAAGTAATGCCTCCACCTTCGTAACTCCTCAACAGATGGCAATCCTGGTATGTGGCAGGTACTGGCTTGTTCTGTAGACTCTCCTCTACAGTTCCATTTGGTGGGAAGCCTTAGCATTGAACGGTTGTGTTGTTAAAGTGCAAAACATGGAACCCTGTGCAGATGGTCGGTCAATGTAACTTAAGCAACATGAAGTCATTGAATTCTTGACAGCAGAAGGTGTCACCCCAAAGGAGATTCATCAGAGAATGCAAGATGTTTATGGTGATTGTGATGATGTGAGTCCTGTGCGTCGTTGGGCGAGTAAGTTTAAAGATGTTGAGGTGGGAACATCTGATTTGCGTGACAAACAAAGAGTTGGACATCCTGTGACAGCAACCACCAAGTTTCACAAGCAAAAGTTTGACTGATTCAGGACAATCGTTGTATCATTCAGAGAGAAATTTCAAGCATCATCGGCATTTCACAAGAAAATGTGGGTCACATTGTTGCTTTGCTTGGCTATTGGAAGATTTGTGCACAATGGTTGTGGAAACAGAGTGTCGACTTCTTCCGTGACGGCTTCAGAAAACATGTTTATCGTTAGCAGAAATGTATCCAATTGTCTGGTGACGATGTGGAAAAGTGAATAGTAGTAGTTAAAGAGCACATTCTAAGGATTATTTCTGCGTTTGATTTATTAAAATATTCCCATCCAAACCCAAGTAACGAAAGTGGAGGCATTACTTTTCATTCAACCCTCGTATTACTACTACTACTATTACTACTACTGAGCAACCTTCCTGGTAGATCAGCCCAATTCCATGTAAAGTTTTTACTAGGTGACAATCTCCCCCATGTGACAATGACTGTTGCCAAGTTTTTCTCTAAGGTAGCCAGGATAAGGTAGCTTCCTATTATTAGACCCAGGTTGAAATTTCCCTTGTATACAGTCATATTTGCAGTGTTTTTACCCTTGTTCATATGCATCTAGAAATGCAGTCATCCTGCTTTAAAGTGGGGTGATCCAGAAAGTAGATTACATTTTGGAATTAAAAATGAACAAACTATAAGAGAAAACATTTACCATATGCAGTTGAAAGCCAGACCCAAATACCACTTCTCAACATAGTCGCCATTCAAATCTAGGCACTTATCATAGCGATGAATGAGCTTGGCAACTCCTTCTCCACAAAACTCTGCCACTTGCGTCCTCAAAAAGTATAGGAGAAAACGTTTACCATACGCAGTTGAAAGCCAGACCCAAATACCACTTCTCAACATAGTCGCCATTCAAATCTAGGCACTTATCATAGCGATGAATGAGCTTGGCAACTCCTTCCCCACAAAACTCTGCCGCTTGTGTCCTCAATGCAGTGTTTTAGTGACGATGCACAGCTACGGAAAGGGGTGAAAGGCTGGTTGGGGACGCAAGCGGCAGAGTTTTGTGGGGAAGGAGTTGCCAAGCTCATTCATCGCTATGATAAGTGCCTAGATTTGAATGGCAACTATGCTGAGAATGGTATTTGGGTGTGGCTTTCAACTGCATATGGTAAATGTTTTCTCCTATACTTTGTTCATTTTTAATTCCAAAATGTAATCTACTTTCTGGATAACCCTCATACATTTATGAATCTCCAGTGAGCAAATTGGGTCTTTGGACCATAATAAAGATTGATTGGCTGATTGATACAGTGTAGAATCGTTGCACCCTTTGCCATATCTAAAACAACTTCCATAGACTTTCCCATTCTTGAGGCTGAACTACCATTCTCATCATCCCCAAACCAGCATGGCCAATGCTCAAGGATGATGAGAATTGCAGTCCAAGATGATTGATAGCCATAAACTCTTAGCTCTCCATTGAGAGGGAATTCCATACAGACGCTGATCAGATTGCACTCTAAACTGCGCCCAAAGCAAAGGGTTCCACATCAACAGATTAAGAGTAACAGATTTCGTGCATAATCAGACTTTAACCGTGATTATCGCTACTAATTATTTCTTTATTGTTTTCTTTTGCAGATTAACAGGGGAATGTTAATCCTCTTTGAGAAAGAAATGATTAAATGTATTAGATTCGTAAATTGAAATACTCAAACCGTGTGTCAAAGTCTTTGCCAATCAACTTTTGGAATCTTGACAATGGAACATGTTTCGACTTTCTTACAATACGATGACCTAAATTATTAAATATAACTCACTGCTACCCAGGAAATACCATTTCAGAAAAAATGATTAACAGGAAATTGGGAAGGCAGAAAATAGGAGTTCACGAAGAAAATTAACTTCCTAAGAAACATGGAGATGGCACCTCAATGAGCGATAGAACATTTTGCCAATATATTCCTCACTCTCCACTTTGCCGTCTTTTCATATTTTACTTGACAGAATTAATAATGTATTTCAGGAGGTTTTCTCATGAAAGTTTAGATGGCAAACTGTTGGATAATTAATCAGCGCTGAGATAAAATGGATCAGACACGAGAATTAAACTTCTCATACAATGAAATAAAAATGGAAAAACCCAGAGAAGCAAATGCCAAAGATATGGAATTGAATGGACTGATGTAATACTTGGAAGTATTGGGCTATTTGTAATTGGACCTTGGAAGTAATGGGCTATTTGCATTTCGAACTGAAGTAATTGGCTATTTGTAATTGGAACTTGAAAAGAACAGGCTATTTGTAATTGGAACTTGGAAGTAATGGGCTATTTGTAATTGGACCTTGGAAGTAATGGGCTATTTGCATTTCGAACTGAAGTAATTGGCTATTTGTAATTGGAACTTGAAAAGAACAGGCTATTTGTAATTGGAACTTGGAAGTAATGGGCTATTTGTAATTGGAACTTGGAAGTAATTGGATATTTGTAATTGGAACTTGAAAAGAACAGGCTGTTTGTCATTGGAATTTGGAAAGAAAAGCCTATTTGTAATTGGAATTTGGAAAGAACAGGCTATTTGTAATTGGATCTTGGAAGTAATGGGCTATTTGTTCCTAGGACAATGATGGGCAACCTTTTGCACTTGGTGTGTCGAAATTCACCAAAAAACCTAGCATGACTTGGGTGGTGTGTCACTTCAAGAAAAAACCCCATAAT
This sequence comes from Anolis carolinensis, assembly GCF_035594765.1. Taxonomy (NCBI): domain Eukaryota; kingdom Metazoa; phylum Chordata; class Lepidosauria; order Squamata; family Anolidae; genus Anolis; species Anolis carolinensis. Next base: position 25,952,476 of record NW_026943820.1, on the reverse strand, counting down.
TTCACAATATATATAGTTTAAATAACAAAAATATATAATTATAATATAAAACTGTATTTAATAAATCAAAAACTATTTACTACCATTATTTCCATGTACAACAATCTATGGTACCTCTTGCAGTTTCCACGCTGATTTCTCTCTATTGTAGTTTCAATGTAGTCATGAATAATGAAAAATATAATAATAATAATACAATAGTAATAATATAATAATATACTACAATAATAATAGAATAATAATAGAATGATTATATATATATGTGTATGTGTGTGTGTGTGATGTGCATAATTCCCATGGAGAAAACAACAAAACTACTCGACCAAATCACACCAAATTTGGCCACAAAAGACATTAGTCATCCAATCAATCTGCATGCGGCAGCGTGTCAGCAAAAATGGCTAGGCGTGTCAGTGCTGACACGCGTGTCATAGGTTGGCCATCACTGTCCTACCCTGTTTCCCTGAAAATAAGATAGTGTCTTATATTAATTTTTGCTCCCAAAGAGGCACTAGGTCTTATTTTAAGGGATGTCTTACTTTTCCATGAAGAAGAATTCATATTTATGGTTGAATTTTTTAAAAAATGGAAATTTATTATCTACTGTACAGTGGTTGTCATCACAAACCAGCATAACCAAACTGTGAATCCTTTCCAGAATTTCTATATTATATTTTATTGCTATACTGTTTTTAAATTAATGTTTTAAATTTCTGTTTGTATGTAAATTTATGTTGTTGTCGGGCTTGTCCCTGTGTAAGCTGCCCTGAGTCCCTTCTGGGAGATGGAGGTGGGATACAAGAATAAAGTTATTATCATATTACAGTAGAGTCTCACTTATCCAAACTAAACGGGCCAGCAGAAGCTTGGATAAGCGAATATCTTGGATAATAAGGAGGCATTAAGGAAAAGCCTATTAAACATCAAATTCGGTTATGATTTTACGAATTAGGCACCAAAACATCATGTTATACAACAAATTTGACAGAAAAAGTAGTTCAATACGCAGTAATGTTATGTTGTAATTACTGTACAGTAGAGTCTCGCTTATCCAACGTAAACGGGCCGGCAGAACGTTGGATAATAAGGAGAGATTAAGGAAAAACCTATTAAACATCAAAATAGGTTATGATTTTACAAATTAAGCACCAAAACATCATGTTTAGCAACAAATTTGACATAAAAAGTAGTTCTATACGCAGTAATGCTATGTGGTAATTACTGTATTTACGAATTTAGCACCAAAATATCATGATATATTGAAAACATTGACTACAAAAATGCGTTGGATAATCCAGAACGTTGGATAAGCGAGTGTTGGATAAGTGAGACTCTACTGTATTTATGACTTTAGCACAAAAATATCATGATATATTGAAAACATTGACTACAAAAATGGCTTGGATTATCCAGAGGCTTGGATAAGCAAGGCTTGGATAAGTGAGATTCTACTGTATTATTATTATTATTATTATTATTATTATTATTATTATTATTATTTCTTCTTACTATCTTTATTTCCATGTACAACAATCTATGGCATGTACATTTACCGATCCTGCATGCTTCCAAACAAAAACTTTACTAGGTCTTACTTTTGGGGGCGGCTTTATATTTAGCAATTCAGCAAAACCTCTACTAGGTCTTATTTTCAGGGAATGTCTTATTTTAGGGGAAACAGGGTAGGAGAAGGAGGAACAAGGTCACCGCAAGCAGAAAACTAACACATCAAGGAGAAATGTTTCGGCCCAAAGTTCTTGCTGATGTGCTCATTTTCGTACATTCAGGGAGAGTTTTGTTTTCAAAAGTCTCTGACGTTCCCTAGGTGTACAATTTGGGAATATGTAAGTACAAACTACCCTCGTATTGATTGAGGGCCTTGTGCTTATCGCTATTTATGCATAAAGTCTGAGAGTAAAGAGGCAACATGAGAAATCCATTAAAATGCCGCAGCTCCTTCTCAGTGCTGCAGCTCTCTTGGGAACCGGGATCCAAACCGACCTGTACTGCATCCAGCTTGGATAAAATGCAGATTCAGCTCTTTAACTAAAAGGGGCCAAAATGGGGATAGTTTTGAATGCAGATACTTTTTTCAAAAAGGAATAAGATAAAATAAAAAGTCTTTGAGGTTTATTAGTAATGACATTGTCTTAGCTGTTGCAGAAAGCTGTCTGGAGGAGGTAATAATAAGGAAAAACAAATTGAAACTGAATCCAGACAAAACAGAGGTTGTTGTATGTTTTCCAAGCTGTATGGCCATATTTCAGAAGTATTCTCTCCTGACGTTTCAACCACATCTATGGCAGGCATCCTCAGAGGTTGTGAGGTGGTGTTTGCCATCAAGGGTCCTAATCTGGGGATGGAGATGTGTCAACCAGTTCTGGATGGGGTTACACTCCTCCTGGAGAGTGGGATTCTCCTGGATCCATCTCTCCAAATGTCAGTCCAGGGAGATGCGATGGTCAGAAGTGCTTACTGACCATCAGCTTCGGCTGATATGCCAACTCTGCCCTTTCCTGGATTTGGAGGTCCTTAAGATAGTAGTGCATGTGCTGGTAACCTTCTTTTCCACAACTGTGAGGTCTGGTGTGTTGTGTTTCAGAACTTTGTCAGTCTGGATTCAGAAGTCCCACAGTATATTCATGTGTTCATTTTCCATTACCTTTGCAGGTTTGTGATCCCACCAGTTCTTTACTGCTGGGAGGTGGTACATGAGGAATAAGTTCCAATGAATTATTTGGTTGTGCCTCTGTTTGTAGTCTGTCTGTGTGATTTTCTTACAGCAGCTGAGGAGATGATCAATGGTTTCGTCAGCTTCCTTGCACAGTCTGCATTTTGGGTCATCAGCTGATTTTTCGATCTTGGCCTGAATTACCTTTGTTCTGACGTCTTGCTCCTGGGCTGCAAGGATCAGGCCTTCTGTCTCCTTCTTCAGGGTCCCATTCATGAGCCACAGCCAGGTCTTCTCCTTATCAGCTTTTCCTTCAATTTTGTCAAGGAATTTTCCATGCAATGTTTTGCTGTGACAGCTGTCAGCTCTAGTTTGTAGTGCAGTTTTCTTGTACTGTTTTTTTGTCTGCTGTGCTTTGAGGAGTTTCTGATTTTTGACTTCAATCAAAGCAGGTTCTTCACTTTGCTTTACATATTCTGCCAGGGCATGTTCTTCTTCTTTGACTGCTTGTTTTCCTTGTAAGAGTCCTCTGCCCCCTGATCTTCTAGGCAGATATAGCCGGTCAACATCACTGCGAGGGTGCAGTGAATGATGAATGGTCACGTGTTTTCTTATAATTATATAATAATAACTAGCTGTGCCCAGCCACGTGTTGCTGTGGCAAAGTGGTGGTGGTATTGGTTGAAAAAGGTTGTGTAATTTTAATTTGACGTTATTTGTATTTTTTAAATTAATTTTATTGTAAGTTATCTTTTTATTTATTATATTTTATTATTTTCTTGTATCATTTTTAGTTATTTTCTGTTATTATAGTATTTTATTGTATTATTTTTTAGTGTTTTAAATTATTTTTTAGTGTTTTTAATTATTTTTTATTGGGTTGCTAGGAGACCAAGTTGGAGGAGCTTAGCCTTCTAACTGGCAGCAATTGGATAAAAGCAATTATTCCTCTCTCTCTAATGAGGACTTTATTTTTCTTTTCTTTTTGTTGTATCAACCTAGAGGCGTGGATGATGGGTTGTGTTGTCAAATTTTGAGGTTGGGGGGCCTGTAGTTTTGTTGTTTTGTGGGTCGCCGTGATGCCATCACTCTTTTATATATATAGATAATAATAATAATAATAATAATAATAATAATAATTATTATTATTATTATTATTATTATTATTATTATTATTATTATTATTGTTGTTTTGCACAGCCCTAGTGGACAATAAAGGAACACAATTCTGGTATTAAAATTGCATTCCCCAATACTAGTTGCAGAACCTTTTGACTTTCTTGGACATGCAATATGGACTTGCAAGTGGCAGTTCTCAAGCAAATTTTTGCCAGTCTTGCTCCCCTAACCCTAGCAATTGTGGAGGGCCAACTCTCTCTATGTGTGTGTATATATAAATTTTAATTAGCTTCCCTTCCTCTTCTAGTTTAAGTGCTGCCAACACCCCGTCTTTCCTAATATTGTGACAATTCAAGTTTCCACAACAGATGTCACAGCTGGTTAGCAACCATCTTGAAGCCGAGGAAGGATCACTAGGCTTTTGTTTTGACTCTTCTTGTTTTGTTGTGTAGAATGCTCATTATCCAACCTGCTTCGGGGAATGCATACTCATTACTGAGTTCTTTTAGCAAACTGAAGCTGATGGTAAGGGGTGCATCTACACTGTAGACTTAATGCAGTTTGACACCACTTTCACACCCGTGGCTCAAGGCTATGGGATCCTGCGAACTATAACTCTTCAAGCTTTTCTGTGACAAATAGTGCAAAAACATCTCTCAGGATTTGGTAGCATTCAGCCATGCCAATTAAAGTAGCATCAAACTGCATTAATTGAAGGCTGTCACTGCGATTGTTTTTTAACTGAAATTGCTGTGTTTTATCTATGATGTATTTTCATTATATTTTATTGTAAGTTATTTTGTATTTGTATTTGTATTGGTACTCTTTGGAAACTGCCCTGAGTCCCTTCGGGGAGATAGAACGATATATAGATAAATTATTATTATTTTATTATGGCACAGCAAACAAGATAGATATGCTGGATGTCGTTTCACAAAATCACAAGTCGAACACTTCCCAAGTGTCTAGGACTGTGTGATGTATTATTATTATTATTATTATTATTATTATTATTATTATTATTATTATTATTATTTTATTATGTCACAGCAAACAAGCTAGATATGCTGGATTTCATTTCACAAAATCACAAGTTGAACACTTCCCAATGTCTAGGACTGTGTGATGTATTTTCGGATGATGCGTGCAGATCCCAGCAGGGTGGCCTTTTGCAGTTGGCAGGTCGTAATTTTGTCAATGTCTATTGTTTCCAAATGCCGGCTGAGATCTTTTGGCATGGTACTCAATGTGCCAATCACCACTGGGACCACCTGTACTGGTTTCTGCCAGAGTCTTTATTATTATTATTATTATTATTATTATTATTATTATTATTATTATTCAACAATGTAGATATGCCCAAGGCAAAGAAAGTTTGTCCAAAGTGAAATTCCCTGGTTAATTACAACTCTAGACAATGCAGCCTCAAAAGTCACATTTCCAAGCTTTCTCCTTGTATCCCCTTCTCCAGTCTTAGCCCAAAAGGTAAAAGCAATAAATTCTTTAAGTCCATCTATCTGTCCATATCTTTCCCAGATATTTGAGACACCCAATCCATACCTTTCCCCTTACACAAATTATTCAGTCATGGCTCGGCACAAAGAGTTTCTCTTGACTTCAATCTGCTCTTAACTTTCTTTCACCTTCACAAGTCTGATAACATGCAAAGGCTTTCAAGGGGCCGGAGATGTTTTCACACGTTGCCCTTTTCCTTCTTAATGCAGCCGTAATTGGTCATGGGAATTCTTTTTTGTTTTTCTAGCTGTGTGGAAAAGGACAAAGCATTGCAGTGTCTTAGCAGCCTCGCGGGCTTCGAGCAACGTTTCCTCGACGTCTGGGTTTCTCGTCATTCTGAGCATGCGGCAGAAATGGACCCCAGTCAAGCTCAGGAAGCCATTAGAAAGCCATTTGTAACTTTCTTGTACCTCCCACTGGGACACGTGTGGGCCAAAGAAGACAAGGACAACAGTGACTCATGAGCAAGAACATAGAAAGCAAATGGTCTATGACTCCTGCCCCCATATCCGTGGGATCCGTACCAATGGCTTCTTTTATTCACTTCTGACAAAATATTGTCTCCCCAGCCATTCTCTAGGTCAGGGGTCCTCAAACTTTTAAAGTTGAGGGCTGATTCATGGTCCCTCAGACTGTTGGGGGCCGGACTATGAAATAGTCCAAAATTAGGATTGTTGTTGTTGTGTGCCTTCGAGTCATTTCAGACTTTGGTCAACACTGAGTCTAAAGTTTAGGACAGAGGCCGCATCCGGCCCATGGGCCTTAGTTTGGGGACCCCTGATCTGGACGATCTCATAAGACCATAGGTAAGCAAAGAGACCCTCAAAGACCATCTAGATCAGGGGTCCCCAAACTAAGGCCCGGGGGCTGGATGCGGCCCTCCGAGGTCATTTACCTGGCCCCCACCATCAGTTTTATAATATAATACATTGTATATACATATAATATTGATAATAATATTATAATGTAATACAATATAACACTAATAATAATACCATATAATAATATTAATTATATATTCTATATTACATATAATATTACTAATAATTTTACAGTATAGTGGTATAGTTCAATATAGTAATATATAATGCTAATATTGTGCTATGCTAATAATATAAGGGCTCGGGCTGTGGTGCAGGCTGGAGAGCAGCTGCAATGAATCACTGCAATGAATCACTCTGACCAGAAGGTCATGAGTTCGAGGCCCGCTCGGAGCCTATGTTTGTCTATGTTAAAAGGCATTGAATGTTTGCCTATATGTGTAATGTGATCCGCCCTGAGTCCCCTTCGGGGTGAGAAGGGCGGAATATAAATGCTGTAAATAAATAATAAATAAATATAATATATTGTATGTACATATAATTTGTAAGCCACTCTGAGTCCCCTTTGGGGTGAGAAGGGTGTGATACAAATGTAGTAAATAAATGCAGTAAATAAATAATAAATAAATTTTAGACTTCGGCTCACCCAAAGTCTGAAATGACTTGAAGGCACACAACAACAACAACAACAACAACAACCCTAATTAACTTGACTATCTCATTGGCCAGAAGCAGGACCACACTTCCCACTGAAATCCTGATAAATGTATGTTTGTTAAAATTGTTTTCATTTTTAAATATTGTATTGTTCTTTCATTGTTCTTGTTGTTGTTTTTGTTGTTTTTGCACTACAAATAAGACATATGCAGTGTGCATCGGAATTTGTTTGTATTTTTTCAAATGATAATCCGGCCCCTCAACAGTCTGAAGGATTGTGGACCGGCCCTTGGCTTAAAAAGTTTGAGGACCCCTGATCTAGATGGTCTCATGAGACCATAAGTAAGGAAAGGTACCCTCAAAGCCCATCTAGATGATCTCATAAGGCCATCAGAAGACCAAAGATAAGGAAAGGAACCCTCAAAGACCATCTAGATGGTTTCATAAGACCATAGGTAAGGAAAGGGGCCCCCAAAGGCCATCTAGACAATCTCATAAAATCATAGGTAAGGAAAGGGACCCTCAAGGGCCATCTAGATGATCTCATAGGACTATAGCTAAGGAAAGGGACCTCCAAAAGCCATCTAGATGGTCTCATAAGGCCATAGGTAAGGAAAGAGACCTCCAAAGGCCATCTAGATGATCTCATAAGGCCATAAGTAAACAAAGAGACCTCCAAAGATCAGGTAGACATAGGTCAACCCTAAATCTAAAGTTTGGGCCAGAGGCCAGGTAAATGACCTTGGAGTGCCTTAGTTTGGGGACCCCTGCTCTAGGTCCTCCAACGGTATTCTATATAGTATTTTCTTGAGTCATATGTCCTTCATTTTATAGGGTTCAGTTTTATCAGCATTTTCACATTGCCATCCAAAGTCCTGTGAGATATTCCCCATGGATATGGGGATGTCTTGTTATGCACATGCAAGTATTCCGGAATCCAGTACAGTAGAGTCTCACTTATCCAAGCTTCACTTATCCAATGTTCTGTATAATCCAAGGCAGTCTGCCTTTTAGTAGTCAATGTTTTTGTAGTAAATGTCGCAATGTTTTGGTGCTAAATTTGTAAATAAAGTAATTACTACATAACATTACTGTGTATTGAATTGCTTTTTCTGTCGATTTGTTGTAAAACATGATGTTTTGGTGCTTAATTTGTAAAATCATAATGTAATTTTATGTTTAATATCCTGATTGGGGCTTTCTGATGCTGAGCAGAATTCTGGGAAATGTAGTTGAGGGCAGGGCCGTTTGAATTTTCTACCATAGGGCTCCTCACCTTCCCAAACTACATTTCCCAGAATTCTGTGCTCTCTCAATCTCTCAATCTCTTTCCCAGCTCACTCAGATTTCCTCTCCTCGTGGCGAGAAACGGCCTATCTCTCCTTAATTTAAAGAGTAATGGCAGCCTTTTTGGCTTTTCCTCGCTTGCGCTGAAAATGAAACTGAGCATTACAGAATTCAAATTCAAAAAATTCAAATGAAAAAGTCTTGGGTGAGTTTTGATTCTTACGTTTTTAAGTGTCCCATCCCGTCCTGTCCTCTCTCCCGGTGTTTCTTAATATCAGTTTGCATACACAAAACTTACGAATTAGATACGATTTACGATTTAAGATTGAAGATTTGCACACCCCTATTAACTGCATTGATCTGGATTATATGCCATATAATACCAATTCATTTGCTTTCTAAAACTGTATTTTATAGCAGGGTATGTTCTATGAGTTTTAAAATATGCATCACGTTTTCAATTCATTTTATAAACAACACGATATGGAGAGAGAGGCATGCACAACGAATAATGGAACTTACCATTTTTGTCAGCTCGTCGGAAGATCTAGAATGAAAGAAACAAACATGTTTACTATTTGACATTAGCTCATCTAACACAATCCAAATACTCAATATATTCCATATTTGACCATGCAAAGTGTTGATGTTTTAGTGTTTACTAACCTCTTGGCATGGAATTATGGGATTGGTGCCACATTAAACAATAGTTCCCATACCTCACAACCTCTGAGGATGCCTGCCATAGATGTGGGCGAAACGTCAGGAGAGAATACTTCTAGAACATGGCCATACAGCCCGGAACACATACAACAACCCTATAGTTCCCATGATTAGATAGTGAGTCATGACAATTAGAGTGGTGTTGAACGGCATTAATTATACAGTGTATATATTTTTTATTGTGCCAGAAGCGACTTGAGATCATACTGCAAGTCGCTTCTGATAAGAGAGAATTGGCCGTCTACAGAGACGTTGACCAGCGGATGCCTGGATGTGCTACCATCCTCCTGAGTGGCTTCTCTCATGTTCCCACAAGCTAGGGCTGACAGACAGGAGCTCACCATATCTTGTGGATTCGAACCAGCATCCTTTAAGTCAGCAATCCAACCTTCAGGTCAGCAGTCCCACCGGCACAAGGTTTTAACCCATTGCGCCACCATGGCTCCCATACAGTGCATATATTTCCTTAGGTGACATTTCAGGAAAATAATACCTTGAGGTCAATATATAGAGTTCATAATAACAGAACAGCATTGGAGTAAATCCTATTTTTAGTAGTTATCCATTGGATTTCGGGAGTTATAGTTTACCCCACACTATGGAACCCACCGACAATTCATCAGGAGCAAACTTGGCCAACATAAAAATAATAATACAATAATTATTAATTGAATAATTATTATATTATTCCCCTGGCTCTGGAATATCCTCCCTAAGGAAATTAAATTAGCCTCCACTCTTCAAGCCTTTCAGTTGAGTTTAAAAATATGGCTCATCAGACAAGCCTTTGATCCCGAGTAATCTATGGTCAGCTTAATAATAATAATAATAATAATAATAATAATAAAGTGTCTCTATCGAAATAGAATATACAGTACATGAAATAGGAACACAAGTGAATCTCCGATTGTACTGCTCCGCATTTTGATTTTTATCTGGTTTATTCGTGGGTTCTACTGTGTTTTAGAAATTGTAATAATTTTATACTTTTACAATTTTACTAGTCAGATTTTATGTGTGCTGATTATTATATTTATGTCATTTTTATACTGTGTATTGTTGTTTATATATGGCATTTGGAGTGCTTTTGTGAGCCACCCTGAGTCCCTTCGGGGAGATGGTGGTGGGGTAAATAAAGATTTGTTGCTGCTGCTGTTATTGTCATCATCATCATCATTATTATTACAGTAGAGTCTCACTTATCCAACACTCGCTTATCCAACGTTCTGGATTATCCAACGCATTTTTGTAGACAATGTTTTCAATACATCATGATATTTTGGTACTCAATTCGTAAATACAGTAATTACTACATAGCATTACCAAGAATTGAACTACTTTTTCTGCCAAATTTGTTGTATAACATGATGTTTTGGTGCTTAATTTGTAAAATCATAACCTATTTTGATGTTTAATAGGCTTTTCCTTAATCCCTCCTTATTATCCAACATATTTGCTTATCCAACATTCTGCCAGCCCGTTTATGTTGGATAAGTGAGACTCTACTGTATTATTATTATTGTATGACACAGCAAACAAGATAGATATGCTGGATTTCGTATCACAAGTCGAACACTTCCCAAGTGTCTAGGACTGTGTGATGTATTTTTGGATGATGCGCGCAGATCTCAGATAATAATAATAATTATTATTATTGTTGTTATTATTATTATTTTAACTGGCCCGTTTGTCTTCCATTGTCCTGCACAGAAGCATCATAAAAAGAAATAATGGGACATTATGAACAACCAGGGAGAAATTCAACATGTGACAAATACATATCAAGACTGTCCAAGTGGGAATCCAGCATTGACATTACATCCCCCAATTTGTGGATGAAACACATTTGCATGAAAAAGTGAACAAGACAAGGAGATATGGCCTTACGTAAGTTTGGAGACATCAAAACCCAAAGACAAGAGCAGGACAGCAGATGCAAGTACAGCAAAAAGATATTGAATACTCCTGCTGCATTATTATTATCTATACAGTAGAGTCTCACTTATCCAACGTTCTGGATTATCCAACGCATTTTTGTAGTCAATGTTTTCAATATATCATGATATTTTGGTGCTAAATTCATAAATACAGTAATTACTACATAGGATTAATGTATAATAAATTACTTTTTCTGCCAAATTTGTTGTATAACATGATGTTTTGGTGCTTAATTTGTAAAATCATAACCTATTTTGATGTTTAATAGGTTTTTTCTTAATCTCTCCTTATTATCCAACATATTCGCTTATCCAACATTCTGCCGGCCCGTTTATGTTGGATAAGTGAGACTCTACTGTATATATAAATGAGTGATGGCATCACGGCGACCCACAAAACAACAAAACTACAGGGCCCCCAACCTCGAAATTTGACAACACAACCCATCATCCACGGCTCTAGGTTGATACAACAAAAAGAAAAGAAAAATAAAGTCCTAATTAGAGGGAAAGGAATAATTGTTTCCTCAATACTTTATTTCCCATACCACCATACTTCGCCACAGCAACGCGTGGCCGGGCACAGCTAGTTATATCTATATATATATTTAAAAACACATTGTCAGCAAGCAGTTCTCTCCATGGCTTGTATAATTAATGTACAGTAGTAAAGGAAGAGACTCGGCTGCACTCTGCTCGGGAAGGAGATAAATTTAGATCAAAGCAAGCCAAAGTGGGAAGAGGGAGGAGATGCATTATAACAGAAGAGATCTTCTGGAAGTAATATGTGGGGAGAAGAGTGGCGAGGCAGAAGGAGGAAAAGCAAAGTCAACACCAGCAGAGGAGTTTGGTGCATTCCATTGGGGCAAAGCCTGAATTACAAGATCGTCTTTTCTCCAGATATTAAGCGAAGGATGTTCCCTGGCAAGCTGAGGTTAAGAGAGGCACTCCCTTTGCAGCACTAAAACTCTGTATACTACCAATTACAGTGGAGTCTCACTTATCCAAGCTAAACGGGCCGGCAGAAACTTGGATAAGCGAATATCTTGGATAATAAGGAGGGATTAAGGAAAAGCCTATTAAACATCAAATTAGGTTATGATTTTACAAATTAAGCACCAAAACAATGATGTTATACAACAAATTTGACAGAAAAAGTAGTTCAATACTCAGTAATGTTATGTTGTAATTACTGTATTTACGAATTTAGCACCAAAATATCACGATATATTGCAAACATTGACTACAAAAATGGCTTGGATAATCCAGAGGCTTGGATAAGCGAGGCTTGGATAAGTGAGACTCTACTGTAGCAGTATATTTTATTCTCAAGTATCAAGCTGCGGTTATCAGAGGTAATAAAAGAATAAAAGGCTCCTTCTCCCACCCTGGATCTTCCACAGATAAATAAACCTTCCTTGTTTAGTTTCTCCATATATCTCACAACCTCTGAGGATGCCTTCCATAGGCGAAACATCAGGAGAGAATGCTACAGGAACATGGCCATATAGCACAGGAAAAACACAACAACCCCGCTCCCTGAAATCTATCCGTAGCATGCTTACTTTTGAAAACGTGGAGGACATGTCTAAATAAGGACACACTGAACTTCTCCAGTTCTTTACATTTCAAGATGCTTTCTTGATCAGGGATGAGAAAAGGAAGCATCAATCTTGGTGCAAAATTAATTATGATTTATTTGCAAGCATAGGGAGTTCTTCAAACTCCTGACTCTATGCTTTTCATTTCAAACAGCCCTCTGAAGAAAGACGAAGTATATTCTCATTATTTTTTTTATTAATTCAAGACAAATTCCGCAGTTGTGAAAGCCCTCTGTCCTTCAAAAACGTTCATTCCCTGCAGTTGCCCAAATCTTTGATGTTTCAAGAAGGATGAATCAATGATCTATCAATTATGCCTAAACAATAGGTAAAGGTAAAGATTTTCCCCTGACATTAAGTCTAGTCTTGTCCGACTCTGGGGGTTGGTATTCATCTCAATTTCTAAGCCGAAGAGCTGGCGTTGTCCATAGACACCTCCAAGGTCATGTGGTCAGCATGACTGCATGGAAAGCCATTACCTTCCTGCAGAAGCTGTACCTATTGATCTACTCACATCAAAACTGGCCCTAGGTAATTTTCAAGTGTAGGTGAACAGAATTTTGGCCCCCTCAAAACCAATCACTGAAAAATAAAAGCGTTGGATAAGCGAAAATGTTGGATAATAAGGAGGGATTAAGGAAAAGCCTATTAAACATCAAATTACATTAAGATTTTACAAATTAAGCACCAAAACATGATGTTTTACAAGAAATCAACAGAAAAAGCAATCTCAAGTGCACCCCAGTATGTTTTGCGCCCCAAGCGACCGCTTAATTCGCCTCATTGTTGGACCGGCTCTGACTCACATTTGCATGTTTTCGAACTGCTAGGTTGGCAGAAGTTGGGGCTAGTAGTGGGAGCTCACCCCGCTCCCTGGATTCGAACCGCTGACCTTTCGGTCAGCAAGTTCAGCAGCTCAGAGGCTCCTAAATAATAAAACCATAATGTAATTTGGCGTTTAATAGGCTTTTCCTTAATCCCTCCTTATTATCCAATATTTTTGCTTATCCAATGTTCTGCTGGCCCATTTATGTTGCATAAGCAAGACTCTACTGTACCACCGGTCCCAGAGACAACAGAAGCTTTTTATCAGCTTAAGCTTCACAAGGTAGAACATTGAGACAGCTTATGAGAACCAGCCTGTAAACCTTCACTTTGCATCAGAGGCCAAAGACTTTCAAGGACTCCAGAGAGATTACTGCAACCAGCAAAATCTTTTGAAATGTATTGTTCTAAGCTATTTTATAATAGTCCTAGGTGGAGTTAACACTTTACTCATCTTGTTTTCAGTAAACTCATTTTAGTTATCTTTTCACTTTGCCTAAAGTGCCTCTGTATGTTATGGGTCTTGATCTTAACATACAGATAGCCTCTGAGTAAAACAAGACATTATAGTTTTCCCAAAAGCTTGGGCGTGCCATCACAAAGAATGTTTGTGCCTCACCAAACGACAACTCGTACCATTCTATAGCATTGAGCCACAGCAGTTCAAGTGGAAGCAAACTGCATTCATTCAACAATATAGATATACTCCATGACTCTACACATAGTTGAAAATATACATGGAAAGTATAAATCGTAAAAGCTCTGTGTATTTATTGAAGGGACTCTTAGATCCAAGTGTCCCCAGGCAACGTTTGTCTATAACGGGAGGTGCATGAGAATATAAAACCACCAAAAACAATTTAATGCCTTTGGTAACTTGCTTTGAGTAATTCAACCCAAGTGTCACCTAAAGATGGGGGAGAAACACCTGCTTTCGTAATAGGATTCCATTTGATCCTGGATTCATTCATTCGAATGGCATACGGAAGAAATCCGATTAGACAAATACAAAGCCAAACCATCATTGTTGTTGTTGGTTTTGAGGAAGGGCATAACAAGAATATGGTTTAAAAATAGCTTTCATTCACCCCGAGAACATATTCTCTGTTTTTTTCTGGGTCACAATTCAAAGGTAACAATGATGCCAAAGAAAAAAAAGAAAGATGACTGTAGGAAAGGACTGAACTGGAAAATAATCAGCCCAAAAGGCAATTATTTGAGCAATACTATCGCAGACATAGAGAGGCCAACTGGTTTTGGTTTCAAGCTCTCGACAAAGAAAGAGACCTCAAACATGACTGTGTCTAAGAAAACATGACTGAAGTTTCCATTCTGATTAACAGCCGAGCAAGGAAAATCTTGAACTATTTGCGAACAATGGCAATAATTAATGTTGTTTTTTTTTTGGTGAATTACACTCAGGCAAACTCTTTGGAGTTCATTGGCATCATCAGGTTATGGGCCCAGGCAACAGCAACTAGGTAGTGTAAATGATGAACTATCACCTTATTAGCACCCTGACTAGCATGTAACTTGAGTGTATACAGACAACATATACATCTAGAAAATGTTTACAGTCCCTTGTAATGAACAACTTGGGGGAAACTATTTACCGTATATACTCAAAGATAAGCCGAATTTTTCAGCCCTATTTATTTTGAGCTGAAAAAGCCTCCCTCGGCTTATAATGGGGTCAAGATCAAGGCTGGGCAACAGAACCTGGAGGCCATTGCTTGCAATATATGATATATTTCTCTCTTCTCCTCCCTTATCAGTGTGTTTTCTTTTGCAAAGCCTCCCTCGCTCTTGACAAAGGGAATGTTTTGAAAAGGGAAAGATGCCCTTGCGGGTCAGGAAGAAGAAAAATATATATCCATTAATCTTAAAAAAGCATTTTTCCCTGAAATATTTGTTAATCTCTCCTGCAGATATATAGGCATTAACCCCCTGTATGCATTTGCAATCCCTATCTATCTATCTATCTATCTATCTATCTATCTATCTATCTATCTATCTACAGTAATTTTATATATGAATTTTCCCCTCATACGTTTGCTGGTCTTTGCAAATCCTATATACATATAGATCCATGTAACTGTATTTCTATATCCATATCCATATCCACACACACATATATATACAGTAGAGTCTCACTTATCCAACATAAACAGGTCGGCAGAACATTGAATAAGCAAATATGGTGGATAAAAAGGAGGGATTAAGGAAAAGCCTATTAAACATCAAATTAGGTTATGATTTTACAAATTAAGCACCAAAACATCATGTTATACAACAAATTTGACAGAAAAAGTAGTTCAATACGCAGTAATGCTATGTAGTAATTACTGTATTTACGAATTTAGCACCAAAATATCATGATATATTGAAAACATTGACTACAAAAATGGCTTGGATTATCAAGAGGCTTGGATAAGCGAGGCTTGGATAAGCGAGTGTGGATAAGTGAGACTCTACTGTATTTATATCCCGATGTACTTATCTATCTATCTATCTATCTATCTATCTATCTATCTATCTACATTAATTTTATACATGAATTTTCTCCTCATATGTTTGCAGGTCTTTGCAAATCCTATATACATATAGATCCATGTACCTGTATATCCATATATATATATATTATATATATTAACCTACTGATGCCCTGATTAATGTAATTTTATTGGTATATATTTTTATTATTTAAATTTACCAGTAGGTGGTTCATTTCCCACCCTCAGCTTATACCCGGGTCAATAAGTTACCCCAGGTTTTTTGTGGTAAAATTAGGTGTCTCGGCTTATATTCGGATCGGCTTATACTCGAGTATATATGGTACACGAAATGAAACTATAGGGAAAGTAATCTTCCATACTTTCTGCCCTATCCATCGTCCCCATATGAATCCACCCCAGAGTAGACTATACCTTATTCCCGAGCAATTCTGGGAAGTGCTGTTGATTTAAATTGGTGCATAAAACATACAAAATCTTAGAAACAGCCTAAAAGAAGGGCCTGATTGGGAAAGAGCTGCGATCCCAGAAAAACAAATTAGTCGGTTCTTCTACTAGATAGAAAAGGTAAATGAGCCAGAAGGACAAAATTAAGCCCAAATGGTAAAATCAATAGAACATTGCATAACAATTGCAGTATTAATGAGAATGGGAAGGAGGCGCTGAGGACAAGCCAAAACAGTGATCAAGTTTCCTTTGGCAACTTCTTTTGGAAGCTGAATTCAATACAAGAGGAGTCAAGCTGAGTTTTAACATATGTAAGGATTGGAATCTGCAAACTTCAGAGTTCCCAACGTACAAGAAAAGGAACGTTTTGCAGCAAGGAAATGATACATGGGTATATTCATGTTCCAAGAGATGTTCGCTTATATTAGCATATGTCACTTAGTCATCTTCTCGAAAACGTCTTTCAGGTGACAGTTCAGCTTTCAACCATTTCTGGCATCAAGCTTGATCCCTTCAACTAGCAATGGGGGAAAATACATGAGCTGCACTTTCGCTTGAATAATATGCAGTTTTAAAACCTCAAGCAAAGTACGGAATATATGTATGGCCTGGATGGATGAATACTAGAGTAGTTTAACTACAGTAGAGTCTCACTTATCCAACATAAATGGGCCGGCAGAATGTTGGATAAGTGAATATGTTGGATAATAAGGAGAGATTAAGAAAAAAGCCTATTAAACATCAAAATAGGTTGATTTTACAAATTAAGCACCAAAACATCATGTTATACAACAAATTTGTCAGAAAAAGTAGTTCATTACACATTAATGCTATGTAGTAATTACTGTATTTACGAATTTAGCACCAAAATATCATGATATATTGAAAACATTGACTACAAAAATGTGTTGGATAATCCAGAACGTTGGATAAGTGAGTGTTGGATAAGTGAGACTCTACTGTATTGGACTACAAATGCTGGAGACGAAGGTTCAGATCCCTGCTAGACCAAGAAAAATCATTGGGTCAACTTGGGCAAGTCACATGCTCTCAGGCCCCAAAACACATGATGGGATTGCCTTAGGGTTGTCATAAGAAATGAAGGCATAGAATAATAATAATAATAATAATAATAATAATAATAATAATAATAATCAGACTTTCACAGATCTCTCCCCTCTCCTCATTGGGGCCTTCTGTCTCACTTATCCAACATAAACGGGCCGGCAGAACGTTGGATAAGTGAATATGTGTTGGATAATAAGGAGGGATCAAGGAAAAGTCTATTAAACATCAAATTAGGTTATGATTTTACAAATTAAGCACCGAAACATCATGTTATACAACAAAATTGACAGAAAAAGTAGTTCAATACGCAGTAATGCTACGTAGTAATTACTGTATTTATGAATTTAGCACCAACATATCACGATGTATTGAAAACATTGAGTACAAAAATGCATTGGATAATCCAGAACGTTGGATAAGCGAATGTTGGATAAGTGAGACTCTACTGTATAATTGTGTATTACAAATGTATTAGACCATTATTGTTTACATTTTTATGTATTGTTTGCCATAGACATCTGTGTTCTTTACCACATTACAGAATTCAAACAAAAAATGTCTTGGCTGAGTTTCGATTCTTAAGTTTTTGTGTGCCCCCCCCCCCCAAAAAAAAACCCCCAGTGTTTCTTAATATCTATTCAAATATACAACAATTACAGATATGACTTATTAATTGGAAACAAAATTTTGCACAGCCCTATTGGACATAGGGCCCGGGCTGTGGCGCAGGTGGGAGAGCAAGCCAGCTGCAATTAGCTGCAATGAATCACTCTGACCAGGAGGTCATGAGTTCGAGGCCCGCTCGGAGCCTATGTTTGCCCTGTCTTTGTTCTATGTTAAAAAGGCATTGAATGTTTGCCTATATGTGTGATGTGATCCGCCCTGAGTCCCCTTCGGGGTGAGAAGGGCAGAATATAAATGCTGTAAATAAACAAACAAATAAATAATAGGCTTCAATTGTTTTTGTGGATCTCTTAAATTAGAAGGAAAGTGTCTCCATTTCAGTAAATATGCATTCCCTTGAACATCAGAATAAAATATGGGGAAAATTAGCTTTGATAAAGAGCTTTGATTTGGAAAAAAAAATCTGTATTTTTCAGGCACCGGTGGGAAGTTTGACTAAATGGCCCTTGGAGGTCCCTTTTGACTCAAGGAGCCCTGATGAATCAAAGCTATCAATGTATCATTCATACATTGGGCAATCCGTTGCCTTTTGCACAGCCATAAGCAGATCATCGCATCGTCTTTCTCACGTTCCCTAGCAACTGATACCCAGAGGCAGACTGGCTCAGATAATGGATGAGAAATAGAGCCATCCGTCACATAGGATGGGATACAGATAGAGGCAGACCAATTTGGCTGTGGACTTGTGATTTTGTGAAACGAAATCCAGAGATAAAGCGGGATATAATAATAATAATAATAATAATAACAACAACAACAACAACAACAACATCACACGGTCCTAGACACTTGGGAAGTGTTTGACTTATGATTTTGT
>NW_026943820.1:25898791-25931291 GCF_035594765.1 Anolis carolinensis | reverse complement strand
AATAATAATAATAATAATAATAATAATAATAACAACAACAACTCTGGCAGAAACCAGTACAGGTGGTCCGGTGGTGATCGGCACATTGGGTGCCGTTCCAAAAGATCTCAGCCAGCATTTGGAAACAATAGACATTGACAAAATCACGATCTTAAATGCTATACATTTGATATCATCAACACAGGATCTCAAAGAATCAAAAGAACTTTTGGTCAAGGTTTTTGGAACAAGCCTTTCAATACCTGTGAAGTCTTAAAAGATATATTAACCAATATTATTTTGCAAAGGTTGAATGTGTTTATATTATTTTGTTTGCCAAATTCAATTGATGTTTAAATAGTGGAGACCATTACAGTCTGGAAGATACTACTGTGGATTATAACAGTTGACTGTACTTATTATTTTCAATATTGTATATATATGGTGGTCTGAATTACATAATGCAACTTATGATTTGAAACTTTATAGTATTCGCTTATCTTTTTTACATAAAAGGATGATAGCTCTATACTCAGAGAGGCCTGACTATTTCTGTGGCCTTTGCAAGTTACTCTAATATACATCTCGTTTTATGTTTTGAACCTTTATAGTGTTTGTTTATCTCTTCGACAAAATCACGATCTGCCAACTGCAAAAGGCCACCCTACTGGGATCTGCGCACATCATCCGAAAATACATCACACAGTCCTAGACACTTGGGAAGTGTTCGACTTGTGATTTTGTGATACGAAATCAGCATGTCTATCTTGTTTGCAGTTTATGATTCTGCATATCTTTTCCAACTTTCAACATCCTTAGATTACAGTACATTTCATTCCCAATGTTTTCTCCGAAAATATAAACACACATAGCAACTAATAATTCTGGGTTGTTGTTGTTGTTAACATTACTAGTAATATTATTCTTCATACTAATGGTGATTGCTCTATCGGAAAAGTTAAACCTGTCAATTAAGATTAGCAAAAGAAGAAATGAAAGTTGGTCTATTTCAGGGGTCCCCAAACTAAGGCCCGGGGGCTGGATGCGGCCCTCCAAGGTCATTTACCTGGCCCCTGCCCTCAGTTTGATAATATAATATTTTTATATCAGTTTTAATAATATAATATATTGTATATACATATAATATTGATAATAATATTATCATGTTATACAATATAATACTAACAGTAATACCATATAATAATATTAATTATATGTTATATATTACATATTATATAATAGTATAGTGGTATAGTTCAATATAGTAATATATAATGCTAATATTGTGTTATGCTAATAATATAATATATTGTATGTACATATAGCTGCTCTGAGTTCCCTTCGGGGTGAGAAGGATGGGATATAAATGTAGTAAATAAATGCAGTAAATAAATAATTAATTTTAGACTTAGGCTCGGCCAAAGTCTGACATGACTTGAAGGCAACACAACAACAACAACAACAATCCTAATTAACTTGACTATCTCATTGGCCAGTAGCAGGCCCACACTTTCCATTGAAATCCTGATAGGTTTATGTTGGTTAAAATTGTCTTCATTTTTAAATATTGTATTGTTCTTTCGTTGTTGTTGTTGTTGTTGTTGCACTACAAATAAGACATGTGCAGTATGCATAGGAATTTGTTTTTTTTTTCAAATGATAATTCGGCCCCTCAACAGTCTGAAGGATTGTGGACCGGCCCTCGGCTTCAAAAGTTTGGGGACCCCTGGTCTATTTGATGATACACAGAGAGCAATTACTAGCTTCGTGTGTAAAAGCAACGGCGAATTCAAACCACCAAACGTCCAAGAAAGATTCATGGAGGAACAATTAGAAAGTGAAGACGCACTTAGAACTGACAGGGCTGTGTTTCTCTAATGCAGGGGTCCCCAAACTTTTTAAACAGGGGGCCAGTTCACGATCCTTCGGATCGTTGGAGGGTCGGACTATAGTTGGCCACCAAGCAATTATTATTATTATTATTATTATTATTATTATTATTATTATTATTATTATTATTATTATTATTATTATTAATTATTATTGTTAATAATAATAATAATAATAATAATAATAATAATAATAACAACAACAATAATAATAAAAAGAGGGTTGGAAGAGACCCTTTGGGCCATTGAGCCCAATCCTCTTCTGCCTTTGTGCACCGAAAGCACAAGCAAAGCACCCCTGACAGATGGCCACCCAGCCTCAATGTTAATAATAATAATAATAATAAAGAGGGCTGGAAGAGACCCCTTGGGCCATTGAGTCCAATCCCTTTCTGCCTCTGTGCACCAAAAGCACAAGCAAAGCATCCCTGACAGATGGCCACCCAGCCTCAATAACAATAATAACAATAACAATAACAATAATAATAATAATAATAATAATAATAATAAAGAGGGTTGGAAGAGACCCCTTGGGCCATTGAGTCCAATCCCCTTCTGCCTTTGTGCACCGAAAGCACAAGCAAAGCATCCCTGACAGATGGCCACCCAGCCTCAATGTTAATAATAATAATAATAATAATAATAATAATAATAATAATAATAAAGAGGGTTGGAAGAGACCCCTTGGGCCATTGAGTCCAATCCCTTTCTGCCTTTGTGCACCAAAAGCACAAGCAAAGCATCCCTGACAGATGGCCACCCAGCCTCAATGTTAATAATAATAATAATAATAATAATAATAATAATAATAATAATAAAGAGGGTTGGAAGAGACCCCTTGGGCCATTGAGTCCAATCCCCTTCTGCCTTTGTGCACCGAAAGCACAAGCAAAGCATCCCTGACAGATGGCCACCCAGCCTCAATGTTAATAATAATAATAATAATAATAATAATAATAATAATAAAGAGGGTTGGAAGAGACCCCTTGGGCCATTGAGTCCAATCCCCTTCTGCCTTTGTGCACCGAAAGCACAAGCAAAGCATCCCTGACAGATGGCCACCCAGCCTCAATGTTAATAATAATAATAATAATAATAATAATAATAATAAAGAGGGTTGGAAGAGACCCCTTGGGCCATTGAGTCCAATCCCTTTCTGCCTTTGTGCACCAAAAGCACAAGCAAAGCATCCCTGACAGATGGCCACCCAGCCTCAATGTTAATAATAATAATAATAATAATAATAATAATAATAATAATAATAAAGAGGGTTGGAAGAGACCTCTTGGGCCATTGAGTCCTATCCCCTTCTGCCTTTGTGCACCAAAAGCCATTAGTATTGCCCCTGACAGATGTCCACCCAGCCTCAATGTGAATAATAATAATAATAATAATAATAATAATAATAATAATAATAATAATAATGGTTGTAAGAGAAGAAGAGACCCCTTGGGTCATTTAGCCCAACCTCCTTCTGCCCTTGTGCGTGGGGGCCGGATAAATGGCAATGATGGGCCGCATCCGGCCCCCGGGCCTTAGTTTGGGGACCCCTGCTCTAATGTGATGTGAGTGATGGTGGCAGGGGAATATAATATTACTAATGATGATATATCTATTCCCTGGCTGGGAGATCCCAAGCAGAGTTCCTGGAAAGGCAGGAGAAACTTTTCGAGCAGGTTTCCTCCAAACTCTGGCCAGGGAAGGAAGAACTGGAAGCCCAATTCGGATCTACCGTATATACTTGAGTATAAGCTGACCTGAATATAAGCCGAGGCACTAATTTTACTACCGTGTTTCCCCGAAAATAAGACAGTGTCTTATATTAATTTTTGCTCCCAAAGATGCGCTAGGTCTTATTTTCAGGGGATGTCTTATTTTTCCATGAAAAAAATCCACATTTATTGTTGAACAAAAACAGGAACATTTATTATATACTGTACAGTAGTTGCCATCACAAACCAGCATAACCAGACAAACTGTGAATTCTATCAAGAATTTCTTGTTACTATCAATATTTCCATGTACAACACTCTATGGTATGCACATTTACTGATCTTGTATGCTCTGGTGTTCTCTTTGGCGGGCATACTTCCAAACAAAAACTTTTCTAGGTCTTACTTTCGGGGGAGGCCTTATATTTTGCAATTCAGCAAAACCTCTACTAGGTCTTATTTTCTGGGGATGTCTTATCTTAGGGGAAACAGGGTACAAGAAAACTGGGAAAACATTGACTCAAGTATAAGCCAAGAAAAGTAAATTTCAGAAATAAAAATAGATACCGATAAAATGTACATTAATCGAGGCATCGGTAGGTTAAATGTTTTTGAATACAGTAGAGTCTCACTTATCCAACACTCGCTTATCCAACGTTCTGCATCATCCAACACATTTTTGTAGTCAATGTTTTCAATACATCATGATATTTTGGTGCCAAATTCATAAATACAGTAATTCCTACATAGCATTACTGCATATTGAACTACAGTAGAGTCTCACTTATCCAACACTCGCTTATCCAACGTTCTGCATCATCCAACACATTTTTGTAGTCAATGTTTTCAATACATCATGATATTTTGGTGCTAAATTTGTAAATACAGTAATTACTACATACCATTAATGTGTAATGAACTACTTTTTCTGTCAAATTTGTTGTATAACATGATGTTTTGGTGCTTAATTTGTAAAATCATAACCTATTTTGATGTTTAATAGGCTTTTTCTTAATCTCTCCTTATTATCCAACATATTCACTTATCCAACATTCTGCCGGCCCGTTTATGTTGGATAAGTGAGACTCTACTGTACTTTTTCTGTCAAATTTGTTGTATAACATGATGTTTTGGTGCTTAATTTGTAAAATCATAACCTAATTTGATGTTTAATAGGCTTTTCCTTAATGCCTCCTTATTATCCAACATATTCGCTTATCCAACATTCTGCCGGCCCGTTTATGTTGGATAAGTGAGACTCTACTGTATTTACATAAAACTCTAATTTAAGATAAGACTGTCCCAACTCTGATTAAATCATTATTCTCATCTTCTTCAATGTAAATGCCCTTATGTATCCTTTTAATAGTAATAGAGGAGCCCCCAGTGGTGTAGTGGGTTAAAGCCTTGTGACTTGAAGGTTGGGTAGCTGACCTGAAGGCATCAGGTTCGAATCCCACCCGGGGAGAGCACGGATGAGCTCCCTCTATCAGCTCCAGCTCCATGCGGGGACATGAAAGAAGCCTCCCACAAGGATGGTAAAAACATCAAACATCCGGGCAATGTCCCCTGGGCAACGTCCTTGCAGACGGCCAATTCTCTCATACCAGAAGCGACTCAGTTGCTCCTGAGTGTAAATAAAGTAAATAATACATAATTCTCTTTCTCTTCTACTGGACCTCCCACTTTGGATCGCCTTTCCCTCCTGAAATTGGGAAGTTGAGGGATGCCTGGGAAGTTTTTCCAGAAGCTTTTCTCAAACTCTGGCCAGGGAAGGGAAAACTATGGGAGCCCTTTGTCTTCCCCTGGACTTCCCGACTCAGATCTGAGCCTTTCTTTCCTGAAACTGGAGAGCTGAGCTGTCCCAAAAGGTCTCCAAACCGACATCTGTAACTAAAGGGAAGTGATTGAGTTTTGCAGCGTGGACAGAAGAAGAAGAGCTGGGGAATTTTTCTAGCCAGGGAAGCAAGACCTAGAAGCTCTTTCTCCTTCCCTAGATTTCCTAATTCAGATCCAAGCCTTTCTTTCCAGGAACTGGATAGCTGAGCTGTCCTAAAGGATCTCAAAAGGATCTCGAAAGGAGGCGTTTGGGTTTTGTCAATTGCTCTCGTTCCCCCTGGGCAGAAGGAAAAGGGCTGGAGAACTTTTCCAGGAGGTTCACCCCAAACTCTAGCCAGGGAAGGGAGACTATGGAAGCCCTTTCTCCTCTCCTGGATTTCCCAATTCAGATCCATGCCTTTCCTCCCGAAACTGGAAAGCTGAGCTGTCCTAAAGGATCTCCAAAGGGATATCATGGTCTGTAGCCAAAGGAGGCATTTGGGTTTTGTCAATCGCTCTTGTTCCCCCTGGGCAGAAGGGAAAGGGCTGGAGAACTTTTCCAGGATCTTCATCCCAAACTCTAGCCAGGGAAGGGAAACTATGGAAACCCTTTTTCTTCCCCTGGGTTTCCCAATTCAGATCCAAGTCTTTCCCTCCTGAAACTGGAGAGCTGACCTGTCCTAAAGGATCTCAAAAGGATCTTGAAAGGAGGCATTTGGGTTTTGTCAGTCACTCCAGTTCCCATTGGGCAGAAGGGGAAGGGCTGGGGAACTTTTCCAAACTCTAACCAGGGAAGGGAGACCTGGAAGCCCTTTCTCCTCTTCTGGACTTCCCAATTCAGATCCATGCCTTTCCTTCCTGAAACTGGAGGGCTGAGCTGTCCTAAAGGATCTCCAAAGGAATGTCATGGTCTGTGAGCGCTGGGGAACTTTTCCAGACTCTAACCAGGGAAGGGAGACCTGGAAGCCCTTTCTCCTCTCCTGGACTTCCCAACTCAGATCCAAGTCTTTCCCTCCTGAAACTGGAAAGCTGAGTTGTCCTAAAGGGTCCCTTAAGGGATATCTGTAGACAACGAAAGGTGGTCGAGTTTTGCAGATCACTTTGGGGAATATGGGCAGAAGAAGAAGGGTCACAGCCAGGGGGACTTTTCCAGGAGCTTCGCCCTAAACTCTAACCAAAGAAGGGAGACTTTGGAAGCCCTTTGTCTTCTCCTGGACTTCCCAGTTCAGATCCAAGCCTCTCCCTACTGAAAGTGGAAAGCTGAGTTGCCCTAAAGGGTCCCTTAAGGGATATCTGTAGACAACGAAAGGTGGTCGAGTTTTGCAGATCACTTTGGGGAATATGGGCAGAAGAAGACGGGTCACAGCCAGGGGGACTTTTCTAGGAGCTTCGCCCCAAACTCTAACCAAAGAAGGGAGACTTTGGAAGCCCTTTGTCTTCTCCTGGACTTCCCAGTTCAGATCCAAGCCTCTCCCTACTGAAAGTGGAAAGCTGAGTTGCCCTAAAGGGTCCCTTAAGGGATATCTGTAGACAACGAAAGGTGGTCGAGTTTTGCAGATCACTTTGGGGAATATGGGCAAAAGAAGAAGGGTCACAGCCAGGGGAACTTTTCTAGGAGCTTCGCCCCAAACTCTAACCAAAGAAGGGAGACTTTGGAAGCCCTTTGTCTTCTCCTGGACTTCCTAATTCAGATCCAAGCCTCTCCCTACTGAAACCGGAAAGCTGAGTTGCTCTTTAGGGCAGGCATTGGGCAAACTTGGGCCCTCCAGGTGTTTTGGACTTCAACTCCCACCATTCCTAACAGCCTACCGGCTGTTAGGAATGGTGGCAGTTGAAGTCCAAAACACCTGGAGGGAGGGCCGAAGTTTGCCCATGCCTGCCCGAAGGGGTATTTGTCCCATGCAGTCCTGCAAAACCTCATTTGGAGGAAAGCGCCGAGCAGCGGGGAGACTCACATCCAGGATGACCGAGGCGCCTTTCCGCAACTGGGGCGTCCGGTGGTGGGCGGCCGAGGCGGCTCCTTGGCGGCCCCGCTCCTCCTCCTCCTCCTCCTCCTCCTCCCTCTCGGGCAGGAGGCTCTTGTCGCTCATCTTGGCCACGATCCAGCGGAGCAGCCCGTCCGCGCCCGGGGAGACCGGCAGCGCCCGCTCCTCTTTGCGCAGCAGCTTGTGGAGGCTCGCCCGGCAATAGCGCGCAGCCTGCTCACACATCTTTGACGGGCGCCTTCATCCTGGAGGAGTTTCCCCTCGCGTCCGCCCGCCCTCCGCCTCGGAAGGAAAGAAAGGAAGGAAGGAGGGAGAGAGAGAGAGAGAGAGGCAGAAGGAACCCCACGCGCCGCCTCGCCTGGAAAGGGAGGGGGGAAAACCACCGCCAGCCCCTGGGAGCATCCACAAGGCAGCTTGACATCACTTTAACTCAGGGGTCCTCAAACTTTTTAATCTGAGGGCCGGTCCACAATCCTTCAGACCAGGGGTCCCCAAACTAAGGCCCGGGGGCCAGATGCGGCCCTCCAAGGTCATTTACCTGGCCCCCGCCCTCAGTTTTATAATATAATATATTGTATATACATATAATATTGATAATAATATTATAAGGTAATACAATATAACACTAATAATAATACCATACAATAGTATTAATTATATATTACTAATAATATTACTAATAATATTACAGTATAGTGGTATAATTCAATATAGTAATATATAATGCTAATAGTGTGCTATGCTAACAATATAACGTATTGTATGTACATATAATTTGTAAGCCACTCTGAGTCCCCTTTGGGGTGAGAAGGGTGTGATACAAATGTAGTAAATAAATATAGTAAATAAATAAATAAATTTCAGACTTAGGCTCGCCCAAAGTCTGAAATGACTTGAAGGCACACAACAACAACAACAACAATCCTAACTAACTTGACTATCTCATTGGCCATAAGCAGGCCCACACTTCCCATTGAAATCCTGATAAATGTATGTTGGTTAAAATTGTTTTTATTTTTAAATATTGTATTGCTCTTTTATTGTTATTTCATTGTTGTTGTTTTTGCACTACAAATAAGACATGTGTAGTGTGCATCGGAATTTGTTTGTATTTTTTTCAAATGATAATTTGGCCCCTCAACAGTTTGAAGGATTGTGGACTGGCCCTCTGCATAAAAAGTTTGGGGACCCCTGCTTCAGACTGTTGAGGGGCCGGATTATCATTTGGAAAAAAAAATACAAACAAATTCCAATGCACACTGCAAATGTCTTATTTGTAATGCAAAACAACAACAACAACAACAATGAAAGAACAATACAATATTTAAAAAATGAAAACAATTTTAACCAACATAAGCCTATCAGGATTTCAATGGGAAGTGTGGGCCTGCTTCTAGCCAATGAGATAGTCAAGTTAATTAGGACTGTTGTTGTTGTTGTTGTTGTGTGCCTTCAAGTCATATCAGACTTTGGGTGAGCCTAAGTCAAAAATTATTTATTTATTCATTTACTACATTTATTTACTACATTTATATCCCACCCTTCTCACCCCGAAGGGGACTCGGAGCAGCTGTATGTACATACAATATATTATTAGCATGGCACAATATTAGCATTATATATCATCATATTGAACTATACCACTATACTGTAATATTATATGTAATATATAACATATATTTAATATTATTATATGGTATTATTAGTATTATATTGTATAACATGATATTATTATCAATATTATATGTATATACAATATATTATATTATTAAAACTGATATAAAAATATTATATTATAAAACTGAGGGCAGGGGCCAGGTAAATGACCTTGGAGGGCCGCATCCGGCCCCCGGGCCTTAGTTTGGGGACCCCTGCTTTAACTGATAGGACTCTGTGCTGTGCACTTCACCAAGGGGATGCTTCTAGGCTGTAGAATGAATGCACTTTGGCACTACTAGAGATCCTGGGAGTTATAGTTCGACAAAGAGATGCTCCTAGACCAGGCATGGGCAAACTTGGGCCCTCCAAATGTTTTGGACTCCAACTCCCACAATTCCTAACAGCCGCCCCGAGCCCTAGGGGAGTGGCAGCATATAAGTTTGAATAAAAAATAATCATCATCATCATAGAATCATAGAATAGTAGAGTTGGAAGAGACCTCATGGGCCATCTAATCCAACCCCCGACAAGAAGCAGGAAATCGCATTCAAAGCACCCCCGACGGATGGCCATCCAGCCTCTGCTTAAAAGCCTCCAAAGAAGGAGCCTCCACTATAGTCCGGGGCAGAGAGTTCCACTGCTGAACAGTCCTTCTCACAGTGAGGAAGTTCTTCCTGATGTTCAGGTGGAATCTCCTTTCCTGTAGTTTGAAGCCATTGCTCCATTGCATCCTAGTCTGCAGGGCAGCAGAAAACAAGCTCCCTCCCTCCTCCCTATGACTTCCCTTCACGTATTTGTACATGGCTATCATGTCTCCTCTCAGCCTTCTCTTTTGCAGGCTAAACATGCCCAGTTCTTTAAGCCTCTCCTCATAGGGCTTGTTCTCCAGACCTTTGATCTATTTAATAATAAATAACTCCCAGGATCTCCCATGATCTCTAGAAGTGTCAAACTGCATTCATTCTACAACCTAGACCAGTGATGGCCAACCTATGACACACATGTCAGCACTGACATGCCTAGCCATTTTTGCTGACACGCTGCCGCATGCAGATTGATTAGATGACTATGTCTTTTGTGGCCAAATTTGGTCCAGTGGTTTTGTTGTTTACTCCATGGGAATTATGCACTTTACATTTATATATATATATATATATATATATATATATATATATATATATATATATAATCATTCTATTATCATTCTATTATTATTGTAGTATATTATCATATTATTACTATTATAATATTCATTATTCATGACTACATTGAAACTAGAATAGAGAGAAATCAGCGTGGAAACTGCAAGAGGTACCATAGATTGTTGTACATCGAAATAAGGATAGTAAATAGTTTTTGATTTATTAAATACAGTTATATATTACTATTATACATTTTTGTTATTTAAACTATACCTATTGCAAAATTATGGGTTTTTTTTCTCAAAGTGACACACCACCCAAGTCATGCTAGGGTTTTTGGTGAATTTTGACACACCAAGCGCAAAAGCTTGCCCATCATTGTTCTAGGCTGTAGAATGAATGCACTTTGACACTACTAGAGATCCTGGGAGTTATAGTTAGACAAGGCATGAGCAAACTTGGACCCTCTAGGTGTTTTGGACTCCAACTCCCACAACTCCCTCATGTTGAGGTGACCCCCCAAACATAACATTATTTTCGTTGCTACTTCATGGCTGTAATTTTGCTATTGCTATGAATAGTAATAATAATAATAATAATAATAATAATATCGCAGTGATGTTGACCGGCTATATCTGCCTAGAAGATCAGGTGGCAGAGGACTCTTACAAGTCAAACAAGCAGTCAAAGAAGAAGAACATGCCCTGGCAGAATATGTAAAGCAAAGTGAAGAACCTGCTTTGATTGAAGTCAAAAATCAGAAACTCCTCAAAGCACAGCAGACAAAAAACTAGTACAAGAAAACCGCACTACAAACTAGAGCTGACAGCTGGCACAACAAAACACTGCATGGAAAGTTCCTTGACAAAATTGAAGGAAAAGCTGATAAGGAGAAGACCTGGCTCTGGCTCACGAATGGGACCCTGAAGAAGGAGACAGAAGGCCTGATCCTTGCAGCCCAGGAGCAAGACATCAGGACAAAGGCCATTCAGGCCAAGATCGAAAAATCAGCTGATGACCCAAAATGCAGACTCTGCAAGGAAACTGGCGAAACCATTGATCATCTCCTCAGCTGCTGTAAGAAAATCACACAGACAGACTACAAACAGAGGCACAACTATGTGGCCCAAATGATTCATTGGAACTTATGCCTCAAGTACCAGCAAAGAACTGGTGGGATCACAAACCTGCAAAAGTATTGGGAAATTAGCACGCAAAGATACTGTAGGACTTCCGAATCCGGACTGACAAAGTTCTGGAACACAACACACCAGACATCACAGTTGTGGAAACGAAAAAGGTTTGGATCATTGATGTCGCCATCTCAGGTGACAGTCGCATTGACAAAAACAACAGGAAAAACTCAGCCGCTATCAGGACCTCAAGATTGAACTTCAAAGACTCTGGCAGAAACCAGTGCAGGTGGTCCCGGTGGTGATGGGCACATTGGGTGCCGTGCCAAAAGATCTCAGCCGGCATTTGGAAACAATAGACATTGACAAAATTACTATCTGCCAACTGCAAAAGGCCACCCGACTGGGATCTGCGCGCATCATCCGCTCCCGGGGTTTGAACCTGGGACCTTTCAGTCTGCAAGTTCAGCAGCTCAGTGCTTTAATACCAATTATTCTTCATTTTAAATGTTGTATTGTTCTTTTATGTGCAATACAAATAAGATACGGGCAGTGTACGTAGAAATTCGCTCATATTTTTTTGGAACTATAGTCCAGGGCCCCAACAATCATACAGATTGCTAACCAAGCTTCGGCTTAAAAAGTTTGAGGACCCCTGTCTTTCTTGAGCTTGGTAGAACTAAAACAGGATATAAATATGCCCTAAAGATCTGATGATAAGTGGCTGCTCAGTGGCTTATCCTAGCCAACTGCTGGAATAGTGTTTGAAAGCACCTCTTGCACATGAAATAACCAAGTGAGCACAGTGAAAAATCAGGACTCATGACAACTCTGCACAAATAACAAAGAAAGCCACTTTCTCTCTCTGTTTGGACCCACGTTGCCCTCCCTTTTCCAGCACTCAGCCAGGAGCTTCCACTAATTAAAGGTTTCCCGCAGGCAAAGGCAAGCGGTGTCTTTGGAGCCAAATGTCACCAAGGATTTACTCATATTTGCTAATGAACAGCAGACTGGGACATGTTCACCTGTTTAGCAACCAATGGAAGGCATAGCAACCATTCGGATACGTAACACAAGACCACCAATGGTTCATTCAGGTCAGCCCAATTGATTCCAGCCCAAGCGACGATCTTCCCCTTTCATATTATTTTGGACTTGGAGCAGCATCCAGGTACCATGTGGGTTTCCTCCAGGTCCCCAATGTGATAAAAAAACATGGTGAAATAGTAAAATAGAACTGAGACCCAAAAGCTTGGTTAAGCTTGGAGAAAACGTAATCTATATATATAAAAGGGTAATGAAATTTTGGCCTAGGACAAAACAACAAAACTACACACCTCAGAAACACTAAACTTGGCAGCACAACCCCTCATCCATGCCTCTACGTTCATACAACAAAAAGAAAAAAAAAGTCCTAATTACAGGGAGAGGAATAATCATTTTTAGCCAATTACTGCCAGTTAGAAGGCTAAGCTCCACCCACTTGGTCTCCTAGCAACCCACTCAGCCCAGGGGACAGGCAGAGTTAGGCCTCACTTAGGCCTCTTCCACACTGCCTATAAAATGCAGATTATCACATTTTAACTGGATTATATGGCAGTGCAGACTCAAGGCCCTTCCACACAGCTATATGACCCATTTATAATCTTATATTATCTGCTTTGAACTGGATTACCTTTACTCCACACTGCCATATAATCCACTTCAGTGCGCATTTTATACAGCTGTGTAGAAGGGGCTTCATATAATCCAGTTCTAACCAGATAATATAAGATACTTTATTTCCCATACCACCATACTTCGCCACAGCAATGCGTGGCTGGGCACAGCTAGTCTATATATATAAAAGGGTAATGAAATTTCAGCCTAGGACAAAACAACAAAACTACACATCCCAGAAACACTAAACTTGGCAGCACAACCCCTCATCCATGCCTCTACGTTCATACAACAAAAAGAAAATAAAAATAAAGTCCTAATTAGAGGGAGAGGAATAATTGTTTTTATCCAATTGCTGCCAGTTAAAGGCTAAGCTCCACCCACTTGGTCTCCTAGCAACCCACTCAGCCCAGGGCCGCTTCAATCAGGCCTCTTCCACACTGCCTATAAAATACAGATTATCTGATTTCAACTGGATTATATGGCAGTGTAGACTAAAGATGAGCCCCAACCCCCAGAGTCATACACGACTGGACTTATTTATTTATTTATTTACAGTATTTATATTCCGCCCTCCTTTCTCACCCCGAAGGGGACTCAGGGCCAATTACAATGAACACATATATGGCAAACATTCAATGCCAACAGACAAACAACATACATTAGACAAACTCAGAGGCATTTTTTAAACATTTTTCCAGCTTCATGATTTCGGCCACAGGGGGAGCTGTTGCTTCACCGTCCAGTAGTGGCTGTACTTCCTTATTCCTTTCCTTGTGTTTTGCACGAGGGAAAACCTTTACTCTTTACCTTAACTACCACCAATTCCTAAATACTTTATTTCCCATACCACCAGACTTCACCACAGCAACATGTGGCCCGGCACAGCTAGTGTATAATGTAACTGTTCAAAACAAGGCTTTCTCATAACAAGTCATAACAAGTTGAAAAAGTGACTTCAATTAAGACTGTCAAGTCCAATCAACTCTCCATCTTTGCTCCGCATCTGCTTCAGCAACACCATTACAGGATGCTAAGGATGTCACAGAAAATATCCTATTCAGCTGATCATCTTTCCAATGCGATCTATGCCATCTTCTTCACTCCCTGTCTTCCCTGCAAACATAAACAGGGCAGTCTCTACACCTAAAAAGGACCAAGCACCATAAATCCAACACCTGAAATGTCACTTCTGAAATACTAAATGGTTCCCTTTAACACAGAGACACACCTCTTCCAATTTCTATGTCTAAGCGGGAATTTGAACCCTGGTCTCCACAGCCATAGTCCAATGCTCTGTATTAGATCATTGCACCGATATATCTGCTTATATGTTTGAGCCATTAGAAACGACCCTGCCTTGTTTAAATAGATGCAGAATAGTTCCAGAGGCAGATAAGTTTAATTCGATATTCAGCCACAGTGTCTGATGATGGATGAACTCCCCCGGCGTTTAGAACAGCAGTAATTTCCCAGCCGCTATGTGACTGGCAGAAAAGGAAACTATAGCCCTGATGGCAAGTAGCTTGCGTGTCCATCGCTGACTGAAATCACTCTTCGTTTTTTATCTGAACTTCAAAGGAGCCATCAAAGGCGTGGGAGCTATTTTGAGATAAGGGTTTGGCACCCTGGACAGCTCCCTTGAAGTTGGGTATAAAATACTCAGCGAATTCACTCCCCACTGTCATAGAGGTCCCTGGAGGATTATTTTTTTTTTTAGTCATACATATTTTAATTTCATTTTCACACTTTTATACCATAGGACTAGGGGGAAGGGCCAAGGAAAGTATAATAAGTTGATGATAAAGTTTTGTTAGTAAGTTAGGTCTACCCAGAAGTCTAATATACGAGGATTATCCAGAAAGTAGATTACGTTTTGGAATTAAAAATGAACAAAGTATAGGAGAAAACGTTTACCATATGCAGTTGAAAGCCAGACCCAAATACCACTTCTCAACCTAGTCGCCATTCAAATCTAGGCACTTATCATAGCGATGAATGAGCTTGGCAACTCCTTCCCCACAAAACTCTGCCGCTTGCATCCTCAAAAAGTATAGGAGAAAACATTTACCATATGCAGTTGAAAGCCACACCCAAATACCACTTCTCAACAAAGTCGCCATTTAAATCTAGGCATTTATCATAGCAATGAATAAGCTTGGCAACTCTTTCCCCACCAAACTCTGCCGCTTGCGTCCTCAACCAGCCACTCACCCCTCCCGCAGCTGCGCATTGTCACCAAAATGCTGCGTTGAGGACGTAGGTCATGTTGACCTGGGTTCGAATCAGGGTACTCTTTCCTGCTCAACCTAATATACGAGAGTTGAATGAAAAGTAATGCCTCCACCTTTGCAGTCCTGGTCTGCGGCAGGTACTGGCTTGTTCAGTAGACTGTCCTCTACAGTTCCATTTGGCGGGAAGCCTTAGCATTGAACGGTTGTGTTGTTAAAGTGCGAAGTATGGAACCCTGCGCAGACGGGGAAGCCTTAGCATTGAACAGTTGTGTTGTTAAAGTGCAAAGTATGGAACCCTGCGCAGATGGGGAAGCCTTAGCATTGAACGGTTGTGTTGTTAAAGTGCAAAGTATGGAACCCTGCGCAGATGGGGAAGCCTTAGCATTGAACGGTTGTGTTGTTAAAGTGC
This sequence comes from Anolis carolinensis, assembly GCF_035594765.1. Classification (NCBI taxonomy): domain Eukaryota; kingdom Metazoa; phylum Chordata; class Lepidosauria; order Squamata; family Anolidae; genus Anolis; species Anolis carolinensis. The sequence goes on along the minus strand of NW_026943820.1, from coordinate 25,915,672 downwards.
AAAGTATGGAACCCTGCGCAGATGGGGAAGCCTTAGCATTGAACAGTTGTGTTGTTAAAGTGCAAAGTATGGAACCCTGCGCAGATGGGGAAGCCTTAGCATTGAACGGTTGTGTTGTTAAAGTGCGAAGTATGGAACCCTGCGCAGATGGGGAAGCCTTAGCATTGAACAGTTGTGTTGTTAAAGTGCAAAGTATGGAACCCTGCGCAGATGGGGAAGCCTTAGCATTGAACGGTTGTGTTGTTAAAGTGCAAAGTATGGAACCCTGCGCAGATGGGGAAGCCTTAGCATTGAACAGTTGTGTTGTTAAAGTGCAAAGTATGGAACCCTGCGCAGATGGGGAAGCCTTAGCATTGAACGGTTGTGTTGTTAAAGTGCGAAGTATGGAACCCTGCGCAGATGGGGAAGCCTTAGCATTGAACAGTTGTGTTGTTAAAGTGCAAAGTATGGAACCCTGCGCAGATGGGGAAGCCTTAGCATTGAACGGTTGTGTTGTTAAAGTGCAAAGTATGGAACCCTGCGCAGATGGGGAAGCCTTAGCATTGAACGGTTGTGTTGTTAAAGTGCAAAGTATGGAACCCTGCGCAGATGGGGAAGCCTTAGCATTGAACAGTTGTGTTGTTAAAGTGCAAAGTATGGAACCCTGCGCAGATGGGGAAGCCTTAGCATTGAACGGTTGTGTTGTTAAAGTGCGAAGTATGGAACCCTGCGCAGACGGGGGAGCCTTAGCATTGAACAGTTGTGTTGTTAAAGTGCGAAGTATGGAACCCTGCACAGACGGTTGGTCAATGCGACTTGAGCAACGTGCAGTCATTGAATCCTTGACCGCAGAAGGTGTCACCCCAAAGGAGATCCACCAGAGAATGCAAGCTGTTTGTGGTGATTGTGTTGATGTTAGTACTGTGTGTCATTGGGCGAGTAAGTTTAAAGATGTTGAGGTGGGAACTTCTGACTTGCATGACAAACAAAGAGTTGGATGTCCTGTGACAGCAACCACCGAGTTTCACAAGCAAAAGGTTGACAGATTGAGTCAGGACGATCGTCGTGTCACTCAGAGAGAAATTTCAAGCATCATCGGCATTTCTCATGAACATTATTGCTTTGCTTGGCTATCGGAAGATCTGTGCACGATGGGGACTGTGAGACGCCGGTCGCAGAAACAGAGTGTCGACTTCTTCCGTGACGGCTTCAGAAAACATGTTTATAGTTAGCAGAAATGTATCCAATTGTCTGGTGATGATGTGGAAAAGTGAATAGTACAGTAGAGTCTCACTTATCCAAGCTAAACGGGCCGGCAGAAGCTTGGATAAACGAATATCTTGGATAATAAGGAGGGATTAAGGGAAAGCCTATTAAACATCAAATTACGTTATGATTTTACAAATTAAGCACCAAAACTTCATGTTATACAACAAAATTGACAGAAAAAGTAGTTCAATACACAGTAATGTTATGTTTTAATTACTGTATTTACGAATTTAGCACCAAAGTATCACGATATATTGAAAACATTGACTACAAAAATGGCTTGGATTATCCAGAAGCTTGGATAAGTGAGGCTTGGATAAGTGAGACTCTACTGTAGTTAAAGAGCACATTCTAAGGATTATTTCTGCGTTTGATTTATTAAAATATTCCCATCCAATCCCAAGTAGTGAAGGTGGAAGCATTCGTTTTCATTCAACCCTCATAGTAAAACATAAAACATTTATGTCTGGGATACAATATTTGCTTTTGCAAGATCACTGCAACTTGAGCAAGCCATGGCTCCAGATGGCCTTGGAAGACCACCAAAAAGTTAAAAACAAAGACGCTTGGGATGCTCTTGCAGCTTGTTGCAAGACAATGATAAACAGCTTCCTTCTCCCGCCTGGGAATTTTGGTCTAATTAGCTGGATTACTGTCACGGCGCTTATTAAACTCAAAATGGCCAAGCTTCGTTGACTCGTCTGCCTGTTAGCCAAAGCCTTGCTTAGCCGGCAGAAGCAACAGGGGTTTCTTTAGGTTCTTTGAGTCGGTCGGTTCTTTGTCAGCTTTGTCAGCCCAAAACTGCAGCATCTCCAATTTTCTTAAGGCAAGAACCAGGCACGGAGCGATAGCCGGAGTGATAGATTATCCACTGAGAGGTCTCAATGGAAGTCAGTCCCATACACTGATACGGAAGCTACTTCGGATGCTTTCGGCAAAGGAAGATAAATAGCCCTAGAACGGTCAAAAGGCAGGTATGGAAAGGCCAATGCAATTTCCCCAATTTTTTAATCCTTGCTAGAGATAGCTATAGACCAGGGGTCCTCAAACTTTTTAAGTGGAGGGCCGATTCACGGTCCCTCAGACTCCTGGGGGGCCGGACTAGGATGAAATAGTCCAAAATTAGGATTGTTGTTGTGCGCCTTCAAGTCATTTCAGACTTAGGTCAACCCTAAGTCTAAAGTTTAGGACAGAGGCCAGGTCAATGACCTTGGACGCCCATGGGCCTTAGTTTGGGGACCCCTGATCTAGATGATCGTAAGACCATAGGTAAGAAAAGGGCCCCCCAAAGGCCATCTAGATAATCTCATAAAACCATAGGTAAGAAAAGGGCCCCCCAAAGGCCATCTAGATAATCTCATAAAACCATAGGTAAGGAAAAGGACCCTCAAAGGCCATCTAGATGGTCTCATAGGACCATAGGTAAGGAAAGGGACCTCCAAAAGCCATCTAGATGGTCCCATAAGGCTGTAACTAAGCAAAGAGACCTTCAAAGACCATCTAGATGATCTCATAAAACCATAGCTAAGCAAAGAGATTTCCAAAGGCCATCTAGACAGTCTCATAGGACCATAGGTAAGGAAAGGGACCTCCAAAAGCCATCTAGATAATCTCATAAAACCATAGGTAAGGAAAAGGACCCTCAAAGGCCATCTAGATGGTCTCATAGGACCATAGGTAAGGAAAGGGACCTCCAAAAGCCATCTAGATGGTCTCATAAGGCCATAGCTAAGCAAAGAGACCTTCAAAGACCATCTAGATGATTCTCATAAAACCATAGCTAAGCAAAGAGATTTCCAAAGGCCATCTAGACAGTCTCATAGGACCATAGGTAAGGAAAGGGACCTCCAAAAGCCATCTAGATAATCTCATAAAACCATAGGTAAGGAAAAGGACCCTCAAAGGCCATCTAGATGGTCTCATAGGACCATAGGTAAGGAAAGGGACCTCCAAAAGCCATCTAGATGGTCTCATAAGGCCGTAGCTAAGCAAAGAGACCTTCAAAGACCATCTAGACCAGGGGTCGCCAAACTAAGGCCCGGGGGCCAGATGCGGCCCTCCAAGGTCATTTACCTGGCCCACACATTCAGTTTTAGACTTAGCCTCGCCCAAAGTCTGAAATGACTTGAAGGCACACAACAACAACAATCCTACTTAACTTGACTATTTCATTGGCCAGAAGCAGGCCCACACATCCCATTGAAATCCTGATAGGTTTATGTTAGTTAAAATTGTTTTTATTTTTAAATATTGTATTGTTCTTTCATTTACTAATATTGTGCTATGGTAATAATATAATGTATTGTGTATACATATAATATTGATAATAATATAATGTAATTCAATATAATACTAATAACAATACAATATAATAATATTAATTATACAGTATGTATTAAATGTAATATTACTAATAATATTACAGTATAGTGGTATAATATTGTGATATGCTAATAATATATATTATATGTACATACAACTTGTAAGGTGCTCTGACTCCCCTTTGAGGTGAGAGAGGGTGGGGCATAAATGTAGTAAATAAAAAAAATTGTTGTTGGGGATTTTTTGCACTACAAATAAGACATGTGCAGTGTGCATAGGAATTTGTTCGTTTTTTTTTTTCAAATGATAATTTGGCCCCTCAAGAGTCTGAGGGGCCATGAACCGGCCCTCCACTTAAAAAGTTTGAGGACCCCTGATCTAGACGATCTCATAAGACCATAGGGAAGCAAAAAAGACCTCCAAAGACCAGGTAGACTTAGTCTAAGGTTCAGGGCAGGGGCCAGGTCAATGACCTTGGAGGGCCGCATCCGGCCCCCGGGCCTTAGTTTGGGGACCCCTGCTATAGACGATGTATCCACTTTAAAAAGTTCTGATCTGGGTTAAACTTGGGAGTCCAGGGGTGCATCTAAACCAGGCATGGGCAAACTTGGGCCCTGAAAGTGTTTTGGACTTCAACTCCCACCATCCCTAACAGGCTCAATTTCAAAAGAAAGGAGGAAACGATGAAAATGAACAAAATATGGTTACCAGTACAGTAGAGTCTCACTTATCCAAGCTAAACCGGCTGGCAGAAGCTGATGCTGAAACTACTACTACTACTACTACTACTACTAATAATAATAATAATAATAATAATAGGCTTGTGTGGATTGGCTGGCTCCATCTTCTTGGGAGTTTATGCATAATGATGCTGAAACTACTACTACTACTACTACTACTACTAATAGTAATACAGTAGAGTCTCACTTATCCAAGCTAAACGGGCTGGCAGAAGCTTGGATAAGTGAATATCTTGGATAATAAGGAGGGATTAAGGAAAAGCCTATTAAACATCAAATTAGGTTATGATTTTACAAATTAAGCACCAAAACATCAGATTATACAACAAATTTGACAGAAAAAGTAGTTCAATACGCAGTAATGTTATGTTGTAATTACTGTATTTACGAATTCAGCACCAAAATATCACGATATATCGAAAACATTGACTACAAAAATGGCTTTGGATAATCCTGAAGCTTGGATAAGCGAGGCTTGGATAAGTGAGACTCTACTGTATTTTTTTTTAAAAAACCAAACACCAGAATTAAGACAGTAAATAGTGAACATCACTGAGAAACAGGAGAACTCCAGGCAGCAAGCAATCAAGGGCCAGCTAATACCTCTCAAACAGAGGATGCCTCCAGGCAACAGAGGCCAGGCTACCTCCATGCAGAGGATGCCTCCAGGCAACAGAGGCCAGGCTACCTCCATGCAGATACACTCACTGATTGACTTTGCAAACTTCATGGCTACTCAATGCTATTCAAGCTTGCTAATTGCAACATTCACACTTGCTTCAAACAGACAAGGCTTCTCCCTCCCAAGCTGGACATTATTCCATAGATATATATACACTTCACTTGCTTCACTGCCAACAGAACCTCTGAAGATGCCATTGGCCACAGATGCAGGCAAAATATCAGGAGAGAATGCTACTGGAACATGGCCATACAGCCTGAAAAACTCACAGCAACCCCGTGATTCTGGCCATGAAAGCCTTTGACAATACAGTACAATGAACTTTACAAACTTTGGGGATTTTTTTAGGTAATAGGATATTTTTCAAATTTTGTTACATAGTGTTATGGAAGAGCAAACATCTACCAATTTTCATGGAGAATTTGGAAAGCCTGTATCATATAGAATGAAGTGATAGATTCTATCTGTGAAAAGTCTAATTGCTAGGCTCCATTGTTCGTCTTGGGATTTCTTTGCCCAATTACAAAACCCTGCTGCGGGTTCTCTCTGCTGCCATTGAGAATTAACCAGGGATCCAAAGAGACTCAGTGTTGACTCTCTATCAAGAGGAAGCTTTTGCCTTTCATTTATTCAGTGGGGCCTAGGACGACTTTCTTCAAATATAGCCTCATGTTGTTTCTCCAATGGGTTTAACTGAGTAGATATCATGCCTGAGAACAGCTTCTTGAAAAAACAGTCTGGTTAAGGCACAATAGTCCAATTTTCCAGCACTTTTATGAGCATAGATAGTTTTTGTTTTCAGCAATTTAAATAATAGTTGTGGCACAATTGCAATTATTATTGAAATAATAATAATAATAATAATAATAATAATAATAATAATAATAATGGTTTAATAAGGACAGCAGGGTTTAATAAGCACAGCAGACAAAAAACCAGTACAAGAAAACCACACTACAAACTAGAGCTGACAGCTGGCACAACAAAACATTGCATGGAAAGTTCCTTGACAAAATTGAAGGAAAAGCTGATAAGGAGAAGACCTGGCTCTGGCTCACGAATGGTACCCTGAAGAAGGAGACAGAAGGCCTGATCCTTGCAGCCCAGGAGCAAGACATCAGGACAAAGGGAATTAAGGCCAAGATTGAAAAATCAGCTGATGACCCAAAGTGCAGACTTTGCAAGGAAACCGACGAAACCATTGATCATATCCTCAGCTGCTGTAAGAAAATCGCACAGACAGACTACAAACAGAGGCACAACTATGTGGCCCAAATGATTCATTGGAACTTATGCCTCAAGTACCACCTCCCAGCAGCAAAGAACTGGTGGGATCACAAACCTGCAAAAGTATTGGAAAATGAACATGCAAAGATACTGTGGGACTTCCGAATCCAGACTGACAAAGTTCTGGAACACAACACACCAGACATCACAGTTGTGGAAAAGAAAAAGGTTTGGATCATTGATGTTGATCATTAATATAGAAATATTAATAGAGGTGTGGATTTTGTTGTCATTAATAATATTATTAAAAGGCCAACCTTTTTTAATTTATTTTATTTTGTATTGTGTTGTATTGGATCACATGTTGGACAAGGCCAAGGCCTTTAGGCACTGCACCCAGTGTGCCCATCACCACTGGGACCCCCTTGACTGGCTTGTGCCGGAGTCTTTGCAGTTTGATCTTTAAATCCTCATATCGTGTAAGCTTTTCCAGTTGCTTCTCATCAATTCTGCTGTCACCTGGGATTGCAACACTGATGATCCATACTTTGTTTTTTAACACAATTTTGAGGTCACAATTGTATTGTGTATTGTGCTCTAAAACTCTATCAGTCTGAATTCAGAAATAGTTTGAAGTGTTCATTTTCTGTAACCTTTTCAGGCTTGTGATCCCACCAGTTTTTGTCGCAGGCAGATGGTATTTGTGGCACAAGTTCCTATTATTATTATTATTATTATTATTCCCTTTTTATCTCTCCCGAAGGAGACACAAAGTAGCTTAATATAAAAACATCAGCATACAGTGTAAAATATACAAATATTCAAACATTAAAATAGAGTTAAATATAAACAGTATTTTAAAAAAATCAGCTTGATGGAGGCTCCTTCTTTGGAGGCTTTTAAGCAGAGGCTGGATGGCCATTTCTTGGGGGTGCTTTAAATGCAATTTTCTTGCTTCTTAGCAGAATGGGTTTGGACAGGATGGCCCACCAGGTCTCTTCCAACTCTATGATTCTAGTTAAAATCCATTAAAATATATTCAAAGTTAAAACTTGGAATATGTATTTTATTTAACTATGTATTTTATTGTATGTATTTTATGTTCGTATGTTTTTTCATTATTATTATTATTACTATTATTGCTACTATTATCATTACTACTACACAATGCTCAATCTTCCATTAGACAACATTGTGAATTTAAAAGATGTGGGATGCTGACATCTAGTGGACATATGCAGTATTGCAGAGTATTTTTGTCCAGGGACCACTTTGCTAGGGGACCACTTTCCAACATTTTAGTATCATTATTATTATCCTACTTTTGCTAAAGCAAAAGCATACACTTCCAAGAAGATTACTACACTGATGGCAATTACATGGGCCTATGAGTTGTCTTGGGATTACGACGACGACGACAACAACAACAACAACAGAAGGTTTATGTGAATTTTCTGGCTCCATCTTCTTGTGAGTGTATGAATGATAATGATGTTAAAACTACTACCAATAATAATAATAATAATAATAATAATAATAATAATAATAATAATAGGCATGAGTGGATTTCCTATCTCCATCTTCTTGCGAGTGTATGCTTGATGAGGATACTACTACTACTACTACTACTAAGAAGAAGAATAATATTACTAAAATTAATAACAAGCTTGTGTGGATTGGCTGGCTCCACCTTCTTGGGAGTGTATGCATGATGATGATGATACTACTACTTCTACTACTACTACTACTAATAATAATAATAATAATAATAGGCCTGTGTGGATTTGTTGGCTCCACCTTCTTGGGAGTGTATGCATGATGATGATGATACTACTACTTCTACTACTACTACTACTACTAATAATAATAATAATAATAGGCCTGTGTGGATTTGTTGGCTCCACCTTCTTTGGAGTGTATGCATGATGATGATGATGATAATGGTGATGATAATAAAACTACTAATAATAGTAATACTAATAGGCCTGTGTGGATTTCCTGGCTCCATCTTCTTGAGAGTGCATGCTTGATGATACTACTACTACTATTAATAATAATAATAATAATAATAATAATAATAACATTGACAAAATTACGATCTGCAAAAGGCCACCCTACTGGGTTCTGCGTGCATCATCCGAAAATACATTACACAATCCTAGACACTTGGGAAGTATTTGACTTGTGATTTTGTGATACGAAATCCAGCATATCTATCTTGTTTGCTGTGTCATATAATAATAATAATAATAATAATAATAATAATAATAATAATAATAATAATAGGCTTGTGTGGATTGGCTGGCTCCATCTTCTTGGGAGTATATGCATAATGATGATGAAACTACTACTACTAATAACAATAATAATAATACTAGGCTTGTGTGGATTGGCTGGCTCCATCTTCTTTGGAGTTTATGCCTAATGATGATGAAACTACTACTACTACTACTAATAATAATAATAATAATAATGATAATAATAGGCTTGTGTGGATTGGCTGGCTCTATCTTCTTGGGAGTATATGCATAATGATGATGAAACTACTACTACTACTACTACTACTACTAATAATAATAATAATAGGCTTGTGTGGATTGGCTGGCTCCATCTTCTTGGGAGTTTATGCCTAATGATGATGAAACTACTACTACTAGTAGTAGTAGTAATAATAATAATAATAATAACCAGTGCAGGTGGTCCCGATGCTGATCGGCGCATTGGGTGCCATGCCAAAAGATCTCAGCTGGCATTTGGAAACAATAGACATTGACAAAATCACGATCTGCCAACTGCAAAAGGCCACCCGACGGGGATCTGCGCACATCATCCGAAAATACATCACACAGTCCTAGACACTTGGGAAGTGTTCGACTTGTGATTTTGTGATACAAAATCCAGCATATCTATCTTGTTTGCTGTGTCATAATAAAATATTATTATTATTATTATTATTATTATTATTAATAATAATAATAATAATAATAATAATAATAATAATAATAATAGGCTTGTGTGGATTTGTTGGCTCCATCTTCATGGGAGTGTATGCATGATGATGATGATAAAACTACTACTAATAGTAACATGATACTAACAACAACAACAACAACAACAGAAGGCTTGCTTTGATTTGCCTGGCTCTATTTTCTTGGGAGTGTACGCTTTTGTTTAAGGAGCGGAACAGACACATTGAGGAAATTGCTCAGGCACAAAATAATTACACCTCGGTTTAGAGACACTTGGCTTAACATGTGTAAAGCAATTAAAACAACCCTCTGGTGAATCCACTTAAGCCCAAACGAGAGGGGTACAGGTTGTTCCCTCCACACGCTGCAGGATTTGCAGAAAAGTTCCTTGTTTTTCACGGGGAAGCGATACGCCGGAGGAAGCTCAAGTCTCTCCATGTTCAGCCTATAAAAATAACACAATAAAAGACAGCCACACAAAATACTCCAGAGAAAGATTAGACGGGTGTCATTGAGAGAGTAACAGTGAAGGATTGGTTATTGCAGGTTTTTAAGATCAAGCCAGGTGCTACTGTGGTTTTAGCTTTGAATAATTTTTAAATAAGCTTTATGGATTTTATTTATTTATTTATTTATTTATTTACAGTATTTATATTCCGCCCTTCTTTCTCACCCTGAAGGGGACTCAGGGCGGATTACAATGAACACATATACGGCAAACATTCAATGCCAACAGACAAACAACATTCAGTTTTAGACAGACACAGAGGCATTTTTTAACATCTTTCCAGCTTCACGATTCCGGCCACAGGGGGAGCTGTTGCTTCACCGTCCATTGGTGGCTGTTCTTCCTCATTCTTTTCCTCGTGAGCAGTTTTATGGTGTTGTAGATTAGTTAAATTAGCCTCCCGCATAAAGCGTACCTAAATTTTCCCTACTTGACAGATGCAATTGTCTTTCGGGGCTGCTTGGTCAACAGCAAGCCGGGGATATTTTTTTTTAATGGTCGGAGGCTTAACCCGACCCGGGCTTCGAACTCCTGACCTCTCGGTCAGTAGTGATTTATAGCAGCTGGTTACTAGCCAGCTGCGCCACAGCCCGATTTTAACCAATAATTTTTAATTAGGTCAACAACGAGCAGGGGCTATTTTTTATTCTAATTGTCGGGTGTTCACCCCGAAATGGGCTGACCTCGTACTCATGGTCAAAGTGATTTATTGCAGCTGGCTGCTCACCAGCCTGCGCCACAGCCCAGCCCAAAGGATGGGAAGTCGGTACAATGAGATGGATGGGAGGAAGGAATGGCATAGTTAGCAACAATTATTGTATGATTTTAGTTCCAATTTTCAGGGGGGAGGGAAGGACTGCCAATGAAACAGAAACTGGAAAAAATTGAAAAAATTGAGGAATTTGAAGGACTTCTGGAGTCATGCTTTGGGATGTCCCAGGACTCATTTCTGCCCACCCCATCTAAGAAAGTAAATTTTGAGGTTGTGTTTGTACGATTGTGTATGTTCGTGACTCACTCAGCATTTTCCAGTAAACGTCATAGCCAAAGTAAGAACTCAAACCCAAGTTTTTCATCTGCACCTCCAACATTTGTGTTGAGTGATTTCAGCTACTGCCTGAGCTGGTTCGGAGCCTGGCATGTCAAGCTCCCAAAGGATCAAATGAGACAAAGATGGAATGAAGGCAAAGATCAGAGGCCTTATTCTCCTTTGGCCAAATGAGGATGTCAGTAGAGTCTGCACTCCAAAGACTGACACAAGAGCAATTGCAAACATGCAGATTTATTTATAGAGACTTTGTTGCACCTGCTGCTGATTGATCCAGATCAGTTCCAACTGTTTCCCCTGAAATAAGACATCCCCAGAAAATAAGACCTAGTAGAGGTTTTGCTGAATTGCTAAATATAAGACCTCCCCCGAAAGTAAGACCTAGTAAAGATTTTGTTTGGAAGCATGCAGGATCAGTAAATGTACATACCATAGATTGTTGTACATGGAAATAAAAGTAGTAACAAGAAATAATAATAATAATAATAATAATAATAATAATTGCTGTAAGAAAATTGCACAGACAGACTACAAACAGAGGCACAACTGTGTGGCCCAAATGATCCATTGGAACTTATGCCTCAAGTCCCACCTCCCAGCAGCAAAGAACTGGTGGGATCACAAACCAGCAAAGGTCGTGGAAAATGAACACGGAAAGATACTGTGGGACTTCCGAATCCAGACTGACAAAGTTCTGGAACACAACACACCAGACATCACAGTTGTGGAAAAGAACAAGGTTTGGATAATTGATGTTGTCATCCCAGGTGACAGTCGCATTGATGAAAAACAACAGGAAAAACTCAGCCGCTGTCAGGACCTCAAGATTGAACTTCAAAGACTCTGGCAGAAACCAGTGCAGGTGGTCCCGGTGGTGATGGGCACACTGGGTGCCGTGCCAAAAGATCTCAGCCGGCATTTGGAAACAATAGACATTGACAAAATTATGATCTGCCAACTGCAAAAGGCCACCCTGCTGGGATCTGCACGCATCATCCGAAAATACATCACACAGTCCTAGACACTTGGGAAGTGTTCGACTTGTGATTTTGTGAAACGAAATCCAGCATATCTATCTTGTTTGCTGTGTCATACAACGTCGTTGTGTCAATAATAATAATAATAATAATAATAATAATAATAATAACTTTATTTTTATACCCCACCCCATCTCCCCGAAGGGACTCGGGGCGGCTTACATGGGGCCTGGCCCAATAAAACAAACAAATAACAGTAACAAAGCAATAAAACAATTATCCCAGTAAAAAAACATCATCATCAATAAAAACAATCATTAAAATCAACAAGCAGGATGCAGTGTTAATATAATAATAATAATAATAATAATAATAATAATAATAATAATAATAATAATAAAATAACTTTATTCTTGTATCCCACCTCCATCTCCCAGAAGGGACTCAGGGCAGCTTACACAGGGACAAGCCAAACAACAACAACATAAATTTACATACAAACAGAAATTTAAAACAGTAATTTTAAAACAGTAGAGCAATAAAATATAATATAGAAATTCTTGAAAGGATTCACAGTTTGGTTATGCTGTTTTGTGATGACAACTACTGTACAGTAGATAATAAATTTTCATTTTTAAAAATTCAACCATAAATGTGAATTCGTGTTTGTGGAAAAATAAGACATCCCCTGAAAATAAGACCTAGCGCATCTTTGGGAGCAAAAATTAATATAAGACACGGTCTTATTTTCGGGGAAACAGGGTAGGATCCACATGCAGATAGTTCCAGAAACATGCTCAGTTGTCGCTACTGATTGGCTCTAATTGTGGCTGGAAATTTAATAAACTGGTCATTTGCTGTATTTAAAATATAGTGGTTCGCACAGGAGGAAAGGAATTGTCTACCTCAGAGGTAATGGGATTTGATGGCCCTGTTCCTGCCTGGTCAGAACAGAACAGCGGATTTAACTGAACATACAATGGGTGCTGAGGGTGTTGGCACACTTTGAAAGGGATCCACAGGGAGGGGGTTAGATTTCGCAATTGGGGTGAGAAAAAGCTCCCAGGAAAATATTATGCTGGAATCTAGAAAGAACCCTGTGGCTTTTTCTTAGTCTATTATATATCTCTCAGGACAATGTGAAGGGATTAGGGTTATTCCAGGACCGAATGCTGAACCATGCTATTACATACCACAACTTGTGCAACTTGTGACAAGTTCACTGAGACCTGAAACTGTGCCTTCATTGCTTGTGCTTATAAGACTGTGGATTTCAGGGTTTCATTTGGAATCCTTGTGTTTTTAATAGAATTGTTTTGGTTCTATGTTATGATGTTGTTTATTATGTTTACTAGGTTTAACTTTGTTGTATGGCGTTTTTTGACAATTGAATGTTTTTTATGTTCATGTTGGAAACCACCCTGAGACCTCTCAAGGAGATGGAGCAGTATATAAATAAAGTTGTTTATTATTGTTATTATTATTATTACTATTATTTATTTATTTTTATTTATTTACAGTATTTATATTCCGCCCTTCTTTCTCACCCCGAAGGGGACTCAGGGCGGATTACAATGAACACATATATGGCAACCATTCAATGCCAACAGACAAACAACATACAGTAGACAGACTCAGAGGCATTTTTAACATTTTTCCAGCTTCACGATTCCGGCCACAGGGGGAACTGTTGCTTCACCGTCCAGTAGTGGCTGTACTTCCTCATTCCTTTCCTCGTATTTTGTTGGCAGTTTTATGGTGTGGTAAATTAGTTAAATTAGCCTCCCGCATAAAGCGTCCCTAAATTTTCCCTAATTGACAGATGCAACTGTCTTTCGGGGCTGCATAGGTCAACAGCAAGCCGGGGCTATTAATGGTCGGAGGCTTAACCCGACCTGGGCTTCGAACTCATGACCTCTCGGTCAGTAGTGATTTATTGCAACTGGTTACTAGCCAGCTGCGCCACAGCCCGGCCCGGTACTATTACTACTACTACTACTACCACTACTATATTGACCACATTCAAACCACTATGTCACACTTTGTTTAGCATCGCCTGTCCTCTTCTGTGTGTCTATTTGTCTTAATTTTGGATCCATCCTTCTTGATAAACGTATCACTCTCTCTGAAGACTTTCCTGGGTATAGTTTTGTCACCAGCCACTCCAAACCATGTACAAAACAAGTAAAATATTGGATTGTGAGGTATCTTAAGCAAATAATCCCTATCAGCATTCCAGGCAAGCGTGATCTACAGATCGGTGAGGGATAATGTCTCAGCCAATATCAATATTGCTGAGAGGGGTTAGGAAGTATGACTTTTGGCTTTGGTTCGTGGTCACTATAATCAGAATTCTTGAAATGTGACTGTTACTCATTCTGACTAGTGACAGCCTTGTTGAATTGCTTTGCTGTCATCAAGTAACTCCTGAATCTTGTTACTGGCACATATCAGGTCCTAAAATAGCTGTCACTCTCCTGGATCCAGTTTCTATCCCATCGGGAGCTTAACTGTCAAATTCTGTTAAACATAATACTAATGATTCCTCTCTGGAGAGCACATCTAGACTGATTGAATAGTCCCAGATTTTGTTCCTATTCTGATTTTATATTGTAGTGTGCCACTGAGACTGATGAAGACTAATAAATGAGAGGTTGTTGAAATTGGGTCGTGATTTTTGTTTCAGATGGCCGACCTACATATGGTACCAAAAGGCAAAAGTGTAGGGCCAGGCTGTGGCGCAGCTGGTTAGTAACTGTCAGCAAATAACAATTAAAGTGGTGCCAAACTGCTTTAAACTCTATGGTGTAGATCAGGGGTCCCCAAACTAAGGCCCGGGGGCCGGATGCGGCCCTCCGAGGACATTTACCTGGCCCCCGCCCTCAGTTTTATATTATAATATCTTGTATATACATATAATATTGATAATAATATTATAATGTAATACAATATAACACTAATAATAATACCATATAATAATATGAATTATATATTCTATATTACATATAATATTACTAATAATATTACAGTATAGTGGTATAGTTTAATATAGTAATATATAATGCTAATATTGTGCTATGCTAATAATATAATATATTGTATGTACATATAATTTGTAAGCCACTCTGAGTCCCCTTTGGGGTGAGAAGGCTGTGATACAAATGTAGTAAATAAATGCAGTAAATAAATAAATAATAAATAAATACATTTTAGACTTAGGCTCGCCCAAAGTCTGAAATGACTTGAAGGCACACAACAACAACAACAATCCTAATTAACTTGACTATCTCATTGGCCAGAAGCAGGACCACACTTCCCATTGAAATCCTGACCAATCTATGTTGGTTAAAACTGTTTTTATTTTTAAATATTGTATTGTTCTTTCGTTGTTGTTGTTGTTGTTGTTGTTGTTTTTGCACTACAAATAAGACATGTGCAGTGTGCATCGGAATTTGTTTGTATTTTTTTTTCCAAATGATAATCCGGCCCCTCAACAATCTGAAGGATTGTGGACCGGCCCTCGAATTAAAAAGTTTGAGGACCCCTGGTGTAGATGCACCATCCAAGAGGTTATTTGTAATGGTAGCCATATAAGATATTGCCAGAAAAACGAATCCTTGCAAAGAGTGCATTAATAGACGTATGTTTTATTTGCCAGCTAAGACATTTGACCCTTTTTGTGTTCCTTCCACACAAAACAAGTTTGGATAAACAAAGGCATTCTTTGTTTTCTTGTGAGCAATGTGTGGCTGTCTTTACGCTCCATCAATGAGAAATAGGAGACCTGCCCTTAGCAGCGCTTTATCAGAAGTCCATTTTAGGGAGTTGCCCATTTTAGCCCCGATGGTTAGTTAATATTTGCCCTGCAAGCCGTGCCAAGCTGAGAGTTACATAACACATTGGCGGGATATTATCCGTGCTCTCGTTTGGGGCTTATGCTGTCAAATGTCAAAAGAAATAGGTGGGAGAATAAGACGGAGCTAATGTCAAACCCTTGCCATAATCTGCGTTGGTGTTGCAATTGCAATTTATTGTGGAGCAGGATGTTTGCAAATAAATTTTATATGATGCCACGTGTGTGCCCATTAATTGTAAATTGCAGGGATTGACTCAATGTTCCTCAGGAAAAATAGGATCTTTCCCAACTGAATTGGGTTGACCTGACCAAGGAGTCACCATGTCCTCGGGCAACATGTCTGACTCAATTGCTAATAATCCAGTCTTTGCATTTGTAGTATTTGGGACACACCTAGGACTGTGTTTTTCCCTTTGATTTTACTATGGGTGGCGATTTGTTTTGCTTATTTGCTTTGACTTGAGTTGCATAGCTGCCAAACCCAGGATCATGCACAAAAGTAACCCATTTACTTGATATTTGTCCAAACCCAGGATCATGCCAGTGATTAAGATGCTCACACCATGAATGTTTCCATTTCTTACTTCTCTTCTATTGTTGCAGGGACAGTGCCAAGTAATCCTCTGCTGTTCCAGTTTCTCAACTGCTCTTAAATTGTGTCGTCAAAGGCTTTCATGCTGGTCTGCAACTCCCATCAGGCATAGTCAGCATGGCTATTGATGAAGGTGTATTGGGAAAATATAATACTTGTATTGGAAGCTATATACTGAATGTAATCATGTTAAGAAATAGAAATAGGAAAATATGTAATCACCAGCAGATTGTGTGCGTAGCCGTAAAATACATTCTGCCCTAGCAAATAGATGTCTCCCCATAAGCAAGACCAAAGTTCACCCTGAGTTCCAGGGACATATGTTAAGTGTCAACAAGAATAGATAAGCTAATGGACAAGAGACAAATTAAGCCTTTTTGGGATGTCAAGATAAGACCTGGCGCCACTAATTACTCTCTCTTACAAGCTAAGGTAGGGAGGAAATTCCTTAATTAATGGAGGACGAGGGGGAGCCCTAAAAGCTGAGATGAGAATTCCAGACATAAGGCTAATGGAGGGTCAGAGGTCTTGAAAGCAGTCCATATTTTAGGAAAATGCAAAAATAGCTTTTTAGTAAGTGCAAAGTAAGACTTTTTTTTACACTAATTGGTGATGGATAATGCCTAGATGACGTAGTAGATGGAGGGAAAAGGGTATATAAGAACCTGTGATTCTTTGTTCCGGTACCTTCGCTTTCCTGATTACAGGAGAA
>NW_026943820.1:25803791-25888791 GCF_035594765.1 Anolis carolinensis | reverse complement strand
GCTAGGAAGTAACTTGATACTTAAAACAAGGCTTGAACGTGGAACAAGGTAACTAAGAACAAGAACAAGGTCCGTGGAATAACTTGATAAATCCGTGGAACAAGGCAAGGATTGATCCTGGGAAACAAGGCAAAGTCCGTAGATAAACAAAGGCTGGGAAGCAAGGCGAAGGCTGGATAGCAAGGCAAGGCTTGAGCAGGAGCGAGGCTTGAACCGGAGCGCGCTGTCCAGACACAACTCGCTCCGTAGGCTGACGAATTGACTCCGCGAAGTTACTACGCGGGTAAAACACCTAAATAGAGTCTAGCTTTCCCGCCGAAGCAGTTCTCTGGGAATCAGAACCGAAAGCTAAACTCTGAGACCAGATGTGAGACTCCCCAAAGATTCTCACGAGAAGCAGTCTTAATTGGCCACATTCTTAGCTGCAATCCTCGCACTCCTGCGCGAAGCTGAATCCAAACTTCTCTGTTGTTTACAAAACTCCCGGCGCAAGAATACGGGAGAAGTAGGCTCTGGGCTTGTTTGACATACTTCTGGGAGACAACTTTCTTGCAGGTGCAAGGTTCCCAGATCTGCCTGGGAAAGATCTGGCTGAGAGGAATCCAGTTCAGACTGGGAAGGTAAAAAACCCAAGTTTTCATCTTCATCAGGAATTACAATGTCCTGAGCAGGACTACAAGGCCCATGGGTCATCACACAAACCCAGAAGGAGATGTCGGCTGCTGTTTCTTCGCCAGCAAAACCATAATTGCCTGGGAATCAGTTAGTCAGTAAACCTATTTTAATCTCATTTTCTCATCGAAAGATATAATTCAGCTAGCATTTGCCAAAGAGCTCCAGTTCCCAGGCTGCTTATAAAAAAAAAAAAACAATTTGGAGAAAAGTTACGTGACACAGTTGCTCCAAAATGACCTTAAAACTCGAAATGAAACCTGAGTCTCATTATCATTCCAGCCATTTTACGGAGTAATATTTCTTTTCATAAAACATCTACAGTAGAGTCTCGCTTATCCAACCTTCGCTCATCTGTTTTGTATTATCCAACGCAGTCGGCCTCCCACCCGGATCCACAACAGTTTCTCTATGTAAGTGATGGCCAACCTATGACACACATGTCAGCACTGACACGCCTAGCCATTTCCATACCTCACAACCTCTGAGGATGCCTGCCATAGATGTGGGCGAAACGTCAGGAGAGAATACTTCTGGAACATGGCCACACAGCTTGAAAGATATACAACAACCCTAGCCATTTTTGTTGACACGCTGCCGCATGCAGATTGATTGGATAACTGTGTCTTTTGAGGCCAAATTTGGTGTAATTTGGTCCAGTGGTTTTGTTGTTTAGTCCATGGAAATTATGCACATTACATTTATATATATATATATCTATATATATAAAAGGGTAATGATATTTCGGCCTAGGACAAAACAACAAAACTACACATCCCAGAAACACTAAACTTGGCAGCACAACCCCTCATCCATGCCTCTACGTTCATACAACAAAAAGGAAAGAAAAATAAAGTCCTAATTAGAGGGAGAGGAATAATTGTTTTTATCCAATTGCTGCCATTTAAAAGGCTAAGCTCCGCCCACTTGGTCTCCTAGCAACCCACGCAGCCCAGGGGACAGGCAGAGTTAGGCCTCACATAGGCCTCTTCCACACTGCTTACAAAAAACAGATTATCAGATTTGGACTGGATTATATGGCAGTGTAGACTCAAGGTCCTTCCACACAGCTATATAACCCATTTATAATCTTATATTATCTGCTTTGAACTGGATGATCTTGACTCCACACTGCCATATAATCCACTTCAGTGTGCAGTCAGACACAACTGGACTTAATGTCAGGAGAAAACCTTTACCCTTGACCTTAACTACCACCAATTCCTCAATACTTTATTTACCATACCACCAGACTTCGCCACAGCAACGTGTGGCTGGGCACAGCTAGTGTGTGTGTGTGTGTGTGTGTATATATATATATATATATATATAATTCTATTATTATTGTAGTATATTATCATATTATTACTATTATATTACAGTAGAGTCTCACTTATCCAACACTCGCTTATCCAACATTCTGGATTATCCAACGCATTTTTGTAGTCAATGTTTTTAATACATTGTGATATTTTGGTGCTAAATTCGTAAATACAGTAATTACTATGTAGCATTACTGCGTATTGAACTCCTTTTTCTGCCAAATTCGTTGTCTAACATGATGTTTTGGTGCTTAATTTGTAAAATCATAACCTAATTTGATGTTTAATAGGCTTCTTCTAAATCTCTCCTTATTATTTAACATATTCGCTTATCCAAGGTTCTGCCGGCCTGTTTATGTTGGATAAGTGAGACTCTACTGTAGTTATTTATTTATTTATTTCCAATATTTCTATCCCGCCCTTCTCACCCGAAGGAACTCAGGGCAGCGTACAATTGGCAACAATTTGTTGCCGACACATCATTAAAACAACAACATATAAAAAAGTATTACAACCAGTTAAATACTGTATAAAATATAAAACATAAAACATATGCTTAAAATCTGTTTGTCCAATATCCTCCTACTTCATCCATATAACAGTCTGGGTCGTCTTTATCATTTATTCGTTAAAAGCCTGGGCACATAGCCATGTTTTTAAGGCTTTTCTAAATATTAATGAATATTATTATTAATGAATAATATTATTTATTATTCATGACTACATTGAGACTAGAATAGAGAGAAATCAGCGTGGAAACTGCAAGAGGTACCATAGATCGTTGTACATGGAAATAATGGTAGTAAATAGTTTTTGATTTATTAAATACAGTTATATATTGCAATTATACATTTTTGTTATTTAAACTATACATATTGGGAAATTATGGGTTTTTTTTCTCAAGTGTCACACCACCCAAGTCATGCTAGGTTTTTTGGTGAATTTTGACACACCAAATACAAAAGGTTGCCCATCATTGCTCTAGGTAGCAATGTGCAGCGGGCCAACATGCCCAACAACAACACAAGTGCAGCCACACTCCCAAACAAGTGGCAGGCTTGTTATAAAACATTATGTTTTGGTGCTTAATTGGTAAAACCATAACGTAATTTGACATTTAATAGGCTTTTCTGAAATCCCTCCTTATTGTCCAACATTTTTGCTTAGCCAATGTTCTGCCGGCTCGTTTATGTTGGATAAGTGAGACTTTACTGTATATCAATGTTATTAGGGACCAGCCTGGTGTTATATTTACAACGTTGGATTATGACTATAATAATAATAATAATAATAATAATAATAATAATAATAATAATAATAATTTTTATGTTATTTTTATACTCCGCCCCATCTACCCAAAGGGACTTGGGGCGGCTTACATGGGGCCAAGCCCAGTCATCAACAATATAAAAACAAAGAATATATTGCACAAGATTTCCCTAGCCTAAAATGATACATTTCAATATATTGGGTTTATGGTTCCCATCCCCTTGATCTGGTCATGTAAGTGTGATTTATTGTTATAATTGTATTATTTTACTTTGTTTAATAATGTGTATTATGTTGTTATGTAATGTTTGTGTTGCTTTTATGACTGTAAACCACCCTGAGTCCCATCTGGGAGATAGGGCGGTATATAAATAAAGTTTTATAAAGCAACTAGCTGTGCCCGGCCACGCGTTGCTGTGGCAAAGTGGGGGTGGTATTGGTTAAAAATTGTTGTGTAATTTTAATTTGACGTTATTTGCATTATTTTATTAATTTTATTGTAAGTTATATTTTTATTTATTATATTTTATTATTTTCTTGTATTATTTTTAGTTATTTTCTGTTATTATAGTATTTTATTGTATTAATTTTTAGTGTTTTTTATTATTTTTATTGGGTTGCTAGAAGACCAAGTTGGAGGAGCTTAGCCTTCTAACTGGCAGCAATTGGATAAAAACAGTTATTCCTCTCCCTCTAATTAGGACTTTATTTTTCTTTTCTTTTTGTTGTATCAACCTAGAGGCGTGGATGATGGGTTGTGTTGTCAAATTTCGAGGTTGGGGGGGCCTGTAGTTTTGTTGTTTTGTGGGTCGCCGTGATGCCATCACTCTTTTATATATATAGATAAAACTGATCAAACAAGTCATTAAAAAAGCAAGTCATTAAAAAAAATCACATACAAAATATAATGATAAAATCTTGGATTGGGCTTGAATCCCCTGCAATCCTTGAGCCAACATGGATATTCAACAGAGTCCATATTTAAAACAAAATCAACCTTTCGATTATAATAATAATAATAACAATAATAATAATAAGTTTATTTATATCCCACCTCCATCTCCCCCGAAGGGGACTCGGGGCGGCTCACAGCAAAATTAGATACAAAACAATGATAAAATAAAATATAAAACATCAAAGAAGAATAATAAAAACAATAATAATATATACACAACACCCGAAAAAACACAACACGGTATTAAACAGCGAATTAAAAACAATGAGGTTGCAATAGCGGATAAGCAAGGTGCACATTATGAGTTACAAATTTTAAATAGATAAAGTGCAATAGATTCATTTAAGATCACATTGGCTCTACTATAGTCTATCCCAGGGGTCCCCAAACTAAGGCCCGGGGGCCGGATGCAGCCCTCCGAGGTCATATACCTGGCCCCCGCCCTCAGTTTTATAATATAATATATTGTATATACATATAATGTTGATAATAATATTATAATGTAATACAATATAACACTAATAATAATACCATATAATAATATTAATTATATATTCTATATTACATATAATGTTACTAATAATATTACAGTATAGTGGTATAGTTCAATATCTATATATATAAAAGAGTGATGGCATCATGGCAGCGGACAAAACAACAAAAGTAAACACCCCACAACCTCGAAAATTGACATCACAACCCCTCATCATGCCTCTAGGTTGATACAACAAAAAGAAAAGAAAAATAAATTCCTAATTAGAGGGAGAGGAATAATAGTTTTTATCCAATTGCTGCCAGTTACAAGGCTAAGCTCCACCCACTTGGTCTCCTAGCAACCCACTCAGCCCAGTGTTAATAAAATAATGATAAAAAAATAAATACAAATAATACAATAAAAAATTATAAAAAACACTAAAATAATTAATACAATAAAATACTATAACAAAATGACTAAAAATAATACAACAAAATAATAAAATATAATAAATAAAAAAGATAAGTGACAATAAAATTAATTTAAAAAAATACAAATAACCTCAAATAAAAATTCCACAACAAGTTTTAACCGATACCACCACCACTTTGCCACAGCAACGCGTGGCCGGGCACAGCTAGTAGTAATATATAATGCTAATATTGTGCTATGCTAATAATATAATATATTGTATGTACATATAATTTGTAAGCCACTCTGAGTCCCCTTTGGGGTGAGAAGGGTGTGATACAAATGTAGTCAATAAATGCAGTCAATAAATAATAAATAAATTTTAGACTTAGGCTCACCCAAAATCTGAAATGACTTGAAGGCACACAACAACGACAACAACAACAACAACAACAACAACCCTAATTAACTTGACTATCTCATTGGCCAGAAGCAGGACCACACTTCCCATTGAAATCCTGATAAATATATGTTGGTTAAAATTGTTTTTAATTTTAAATATTGTATTGTTCTTTCATTGTTGTTGTTGTTGTTTTTGCACTGCAAATAAGACAAATGCAGTATGCATCGGAATTTGTTTGTATTTTTTCCAAATGATAATCCGGCCCCTCAACAGTCTGAAGGATTGTGGACCGGCCCTCGGCTTAAAAAGTTTGAGGACCCCTGGTCTATCCCATTCCCACAATTGGATAAATAATATGCTTTTTACCTGTGGTCTTGATACTGTTCAGTACGGCATCCAACGAAGTTGAGTTCATACCCATGAAAGTGCATGGAAAAATAAATTCCAAATTACTTTTTTCTTCCTTCCCTTCCTTCTTCCTTTTTATATTTAAAACCAAGGAAGAGGAGAAGCATAAATGATGTCAGCTACATACTAAAACCCTTCTGAAAACAAGAATAAAAGGGTCTCAGACATCTTTTGCTTCCATAGAGTTGCAAAAGAAGCCTTTTCTTAACAATTTCTTCATATACGGCACCTGGTTCCATTAGGAGGAATGACCAACACCTGGTTTGACAGGTTGAAAAATCAGCTCACATCCAAAATCCCAGAAGTGGTCTCCAATTCTGCTTGTTCAATGCAGGCCATTTCATTTTTGTAAAACACAAAATATATATACCGTATATACTCAAGTATAAGCCGATCTGAATATAAGCCGAGGTGGTAGAGTTTTTTGTAACTTTACATCTGGGATCAAAACATGGCATAGCAGTGTATATCAGTGCATGTTCTCAATTACCGTATATACTCGAGTATAAGCCGACCCGAATATAAGCTGAGGCATCTAATTTTACCACAAAAAATAAACTGGGAAAACATTGACTCCAGTATAAGCCGAGGCTGGTAAATTTCAGAAATAAAAATCGATACCAATAAAATTACATTTATTGAGGCATCAGTAGGTTAAATGTTTTTGAATATTTACATAAAGCTCAAATTTAAAATAAGTCTGTCCAACTCTGATCCAATCATTATTCTCATCTTCTTCAATGTAAATGTGCTTCCTTTTAATAATAACAGAGTAAAATAATACATGTGATAATAATAATAATAAATACAGGAAAATAATACAAGTAATAATAAATAGAGTAAAATAATAAATGCAATAATAATAAGATCAGAGTGAAATAATAAATGTATTAATAATAATAATAATAAAAATAGAGTGAAATAAATGTAATAGTAGCAACAATAATAGAGAAAAATAATAAATGTAATAATACCAATAATAATAGAAAAAATAATAAATGTAATACAGTAGAGTCTCACTTATCCAACATAAACGGACCGGCAGAACGTTGGATAAGCGAATATGTTGGATAATAAGGAGGGATTAAGGAAAAGCCTATTAAACATCAAATTAGGTTATGATTTTACAAATTAAGCACCAAAACATCATGTTAGACAACAAATTTGACAGAAAAAGTAGTTCAATATACAGTAATGCTATGTAGTAATTACTGTATTTACGAACTTAGCACCAAAATATCAAGATTTTTTAAAAACATTGACTACAAAAATGCGTTGGATAATCCAGAACGCTGGATAAGCGAGAGTTGGATAAGTGAGACTCTACTGTAATACCAATCATAATAGAGAAAAATAATAAATGTACCATATATTCTCGAGTATAAGCTGACCCAAATATAAGCCATCCAGGAACCTCACCCGAGTATAAGCCGAGGGGAGCTTTTTCAGTCTTAAAAAAAGGGCTGGAAAACTAGGCTTATACTCGAGTATATACAGTACTTTCTGTATATATTTCAGATTTCAATATTAATGTCAAAAATACATAGTATGATTTTACATAGGATTTGTGCTACATTCGAACAGTAAAGACAAATATCACTTCAGTAAAATAAACATTAAATATTAAATAACCAAAAAATAAAATAGGGCATAAACACCTTATTTTATTGTGCAGATTTAGAATATAGATGGGGATTTGCCTGAGGATTTATGTCTTCATCAGTGGACTTACATCTGTATGTTGTAAATTTGGATTAGTTTTGCTGCATTGATACTCAACAACGGGTTGCTGTTATGTTGGTTTGAGTGCTGGACTAGGACTCGGAAGAACTGGGTTCAAATCCTTCTTCTGCTATGGAAATTCACAGATATTGCCAAGAAAACCAACCCCAAGATAGCAGTGGTTCTCAACCTGTGGTCCCCCAGGTTTTTTGGCCTACAACTCCCAGAAATCCCAGCCAGTTTACTAGCTGTTAGGATTTCTGGGAGCTGAAGGCCAAAACATCTGGGGACCCCAGGTTGAGAAGCACTGCCTTAGGGCCATATATGTTGGGAACAGCTTGAATGCTCACAAGAACAAAGTAGATTTGCATCTGCAGTCAGTAGGATGGAACAGTTTTGCAACATTTGGATTCAGCAAGGCTCTGCTGTGACGCACAACTGAACCCGATGCACATCTCGTGCCTTTGCGACATACCGAAATATGTCCAAAGATACAGAATGCAGATTGCAACAAAAGAGCACTTTCACTCCTGTGCATTTCACAACAGGGAATCTTCTACTATCTAGGGCAGGGGTCCTCAGGGCCGGTTCATGGTCCCTCAGATTGTTGAGGGGCCAAATTATCATTTGGAAAAAGAAAAAAAAACAAATTCCTATGCACACTGCACATATCTTATTTGTAGTGCAAACCCCACCTAACAACAATTATTTATTTATTTATTTGCTACATTTATACCCCCACCCTCTCTCAACCCAAAGGAGACTCAGAGTGGCTTACAAGTTGTATGTACATACAATATATTATTATTATTATTATTATTATTATTATTATTATTATTATTATTATTATTATCAACACAACAACGTTGTATGGCACAGCAAACAAGATAGATATGCTGGATTTCGTTTCGCAAAACCACAAGTCGAACACTTCCCAAGTGTCTAGGACTGTGTGATGTATTTTCGGATGATGTGTGCAGATCCCAGTAGGGTGGCCTTTTGCAGTTGGCAGATCGTGATTTTGTCAATGTCTATTGTTTCCAAATGCCGGCTGAGATCTTTTGGCACGGCACCCAATGTGCCCATCACCACCGGGACCACCTGCACTGGTTTCTGCCAGAGGCTTTGAAGTTCAATCTTGAGGTCCTGAGAGCGGCTGAGTTTTTCCTGTTGTTTTTCGTCAATGCGACTGTCAACTGGGATGGCAACATCAATGATCCAAACCTTGTTCTTTTCCACAACTGTGATGTCTGGTGTGTTGTGTTCCAGAACTTTGTCAGTCTGGATTCGGAAGTCCCACAGTATCTTTGCGTGCTCATTTTCCAATACTTTTGCAGGTTTGTGATCCCACCAGTTCTTTGCTGCTGGGAGGTGGTACTTGAGGCATAAGTTCCAATGAATCCTTTGGGCCACATAGTTGTGCCTCTGTTTGTAGTCTGTCTGTGCAATTTTCTTACAGCAGCTGAGGATATGATCCATGGTTTCGTCGGTTTCCTTGCACAGTCTGCATTTTGGGTCATCAGCTGATTTTTCGATCTTGGCCTGAATTGCCTTTGTCCTGATGTCTTGCTCCTGGGCTGCAAGGATCAGGCCTTCTGTCTCCTTCTTCAGGGTCCCATTCGTGAGCCAGAGCCAGGTCTTCTCCTTATCAGCTTTTCCTTCAATTTTGTCAAGGAACTTTCCATGCAATGTTTTGTTGTGCCAGCTGTCAGCTCTAGTTTGTAGTGCAGTTTTCTTGTACTGGTTTTTTGTCTGCTGTGCTTTGAGGAGTTTCTGATTTTTGACTTCAATCAAAGCAGGTTCTTCACTTTGCTTGACATATTCTGCCAGGGCATGTTCTTCTTCTTTGACTGCTTGTTTGACTTGTAAGAGTCCTCTGCCCCCTGATCTTCTAGGCAGATATAGCCGGTCAACATCACTGCGAGGGTGCAGTGAATGATGAATGGTCATGAGTTTTCTTGTTTTTCTTTCCAAATTGTCCAGTTCCATCTGTGTCCAGTTTATGATGCCAGCAGTATATCTTATGACAGGTATGGCCCAGGTGTTTATGGCCTTGATGGTGTTGCCTCCATTGAGCTTGCTTTTGAGAATTTTTCTGACCCTTTGTGTGTATTCTTTGCTGACCACAGTTTTCACATGTTCATGCTTGATGTTGTCCAGCTGTAGTATTATTATTATTATTATTATTATTATTATTATTATTATTATTATTATTATTTTCGTGTCAGGAGCAACCGGAGTTGCTTCTGGAGTGAGAGAATTGGCCATCTGCAAGGACGTTGCCCAGGGGATGCCCGGATGTTTTTGATGTATTTGCCATCCTTGTGGGAGGCTTCTCTCATGTCCCCGCATGGAGCTGGAGCTGATAGAGGGAGCTCATCCGCGCTCTCCCCGGGTGGGATTCGAACCTGGCAGCCTTCAGGTCAGCAACCCAACCTTCAAGTCACGAGGCTTTTATCCCCCTAGGCCACCAGAGGCTCCTATATATTATATTATTAGCATAGTACAATATTAGCATTATATATTAATATATTGTACTATACCACTATACCATAATAATATTATTAGTAATATTACATTTAATATATAATATATAATTAATATTATTATATTATACAATATTATTATATTGTATTCTTATTATTATTAGCCGCCCTGAGTCCCCTATTGGGTGAGAAGGGCGGGGGTAGAAATACTGTAATAAATAAATAAATAAGTATTATATTGTATTACATTATAATATTATTATCAAGATTATATGTATGCACAATATATTATATTATTACCATAGCACAATATTAGTAAATGAAAGAACAATACAATATTTAAAAATAAAAACAGTTTTAACCAACATACTGAAAACCTTTCAGGATTTCAATAGGAAGTTTGCCTGCGTCTGGCCAAAGTTAAGTAGGATTGTTGTTGTTGGTGCCTTCAAGTCATTTCAGACTTTGGGCAAGCCTAAGTCTAAAACTGAGGGCGGGGGCCAGGTAAATGACCTTGGAGGGCCGCATCCGGCCCCCGGGCCTTAGTTTGGGGACCCCTGATCTAGGGTGTTTGACCATCTGGTGCAAACCCAAAGCACCAAGTATCTCATTGGCAATGCCGCCCATACTCGTTCAAGTTCAAGTTCACTTTATTACAATCAATAATTGTACCCCAAGACAGCATGAGCACCCGAAAACCAGGCAGGAGCTAATATAACACACAAACTGTTTATTGAAGCAGAGTATATATATATATATGGTGGAAGAGTCAGAGTAAGTAATAGTCCATAATATATAGTCTATTGCAATTCAGAAAGAATTTATCAATGTCCAATTTGTAATTCACAAGTGAAGCTCGATAGCTTCCTTTAGAAATCAAAGTTTGTCCATGAAGCAATAGGAGAAACAAAGCACTGCAAATCCGCTTGAAAAGTCCCGTAGCAAAGTCAAGGAAGCAAGGTAAACAAAGCAGAGTCAATCTCGATTGGAAGTCGCGGTAACAAGGCAAGGTCTACTCGGGAGTCGCGGCTTGCCGCAGCTCGCCTGAAACTGGAAACTCAGCACGGATTCAGAAGACAAGGAAAGGAGCTGGAAACTGGAACCTCTTCCGAGGAAAGGCAACGTTGACACCGCAATGAGAATAGAGTGAGGAGTACTTTTAACAGAATCCCACATCTGCAAGAATTAGTGAGTACAGGACCCACAAAGTTCTCATGGGAAATTTAATCATTATCCAATTTGAGAGCGAGTCTTTGACTCAGGACCGGCCCAAGGAAATTTAAAGGGGTACGCAAATATTTTTTTGCGCCCCCTCCCCTGCGCCGCAGGAGGCGTGGCCAGGACTGGCCCCGCCTCCTGCGCCCAAACCCCGCCTCCCACGCTGGGTGGCGTGGGAGGCGGGGTTAGGGTGCGCGGTGCGGGAGGCGGGGCCAGCCAAGCTGCGGCAGGAGTTCTTCCAGGCCGCAGCCTGAAAGGAGTCCCGCTGCAGCGGGCGCGCGCCGTGGGAGGCGTGGCCGGTCCGGCCTCCAGCGGGGTGCGCCCTGGCCTGGCTGCACCATGGCGCGCCCCGCGGGAGGCGGGGCCAGATCTGGCCCCGCCTCCGCATCACATGGCCCCGCCTCCGCCAGGTGTGGCCCCGCCTCCCAGGGGCTCAATAGCGCCCCTGGGAAGGTGGCACCCAACGCGGGGGCGTGGCCAGCATGCCGTGTTGGGCCGGGCCTGAACTTTGACTTCTTCTCACCACTTGTTTCCTGCTCCTATCTTTCGAATAAGAATCAGCAGCATTCATTACTATTATGTATGCTGGAACTCAACTGACAGACCCAGTCTTTTAAACTTGTACACGCCTATCTATATTTTATAAATGCATTTTATGAATGTTTATGTAAGTTAATTTTTTAACTGATTTATAGTGTATTGTACTGTTTTTATATGTCTGTTTTATTGTAAGCCGCCCTGAGTCCCCTGTTGGGTGAGAAGGGCGGGATATAAATATTGTAATAAATAAATAAATAAATAAATCTCTCCGATGCATTATATGGCAGTGTAGAGGGTGGCTCAGATGTGGGTGTTCAGATGTCAGGTCCTGGAATAGTCTTGACTTAGCAGATGTTTCTCTTGAACTTGGCCCTCATCGTCTAACCTATCCTTTTACTCTTTGCTGTGCTGGAGGTCTCTTTCCAACTTCCCATGTGGTTCCAGTCAGTCTCTATATCTGGAACAGGGGCGGCACCGACTTGTCCTTTCTTATCCAGCCAAATGTATTGTGCTGGCTCTGCTCCATCACAGTGGCAGGATAAGGAGAGCCTATCTGGGGTACATCAAGCCCTGCCACTGGATTATAAACTGTCGGGAGCAAGTGCCAATAAAAGTTGTGTTCCGTTTCCATCTCTCACTCAGCTGGGCCTTTTTCTTTTCAGCACCATCCAACTATGTAGCAGAGAAAGTTCATATTTCTCCCTTCCTGCCAAGATTGTGTCATAATGATTTCCAACACTCTCTGCTTTGCTTTAGTGTTCTCGCTCAGCTAGATTTACCGTCTCTCCATTCTGGGGTCTTTGTCACCCCTGGCCTGTTGTTGTGGCATCTCTCATCCATATCGTTTCTCCAAATTGGGATAACTGTCGCACCTCAGGTTAAGTTCACCTTGCTATAGATACCCAGTCAGACACACAGCTAGTCTTTTGAGGTTTTTTATTAAGCAAAGCAGGATATAACTCAAGCAAGCAATCAAAAGGTAGTTCAAAGTTGTAGTGAAAGAGTCAATAAGTCCAATTAGATCACAATGTAAAGAAATGTCTTCTCCAAGCTAAACGTACCCAATGCTTTAAGCTGCTTTATACTACAACATCATAAAACTGCCAGCAAAACACAAGGAATGAGGAAGTACAGTCACTAGTGGACAGTGAAGGAACAGCTCCCCCTGAGGCCGGAATCGTGAAGCTGAAAAAAAAAAGTTAAATGCCTCTGTGTCTGTCTATACCAGGGCTCCTCAAACTTTTTAAGCCGAGGGCCGGTCCACAATCCTTCAGACTGTTGAGGGGCCGGATTATCATTTGAAAAAAAATACAAACAAATTCTGATGCACACTGGATATGGCTTATTTTTAGTGCAAAAACAACAACAACAACAACAACAACAACAACAACAACAATGAAAGAACAATACAATATTTAAAAATAAAAACAATTTTACCAACATACATTTATCAGGATTTCAATGGGAAGTGTGGTTCTGCTTCTGGCCAATGAGATAGTCAAGTTAATTAGGGTTGTTGTTGTTGTTGTTGTTGTTGTTGTGTGCCTTCAAGTCATTTCAGACTTTGGGCGAGCCTAAGTCTAAAATTTATTTATTTATTTATTTATTTATTTATTTATTATTTACTGCATTTATTTACTACATTTGTATCACACCCTTCTCACCCCAAAGGGGGCTCAGAGTGGCTTACAAATTATATGTACATACAATATATTATATTATTAGCATAGCACAATATTAGCATTATATATTACTATATTGAACTATACCACTATACTGTAATATTATTAGTAATATTATATGTAATATAGAATATATAATTAATATTATTATATGGTATTATTATTAGTGTTATATTGTTACATTATAATATTATTATCAATATTATATGTATATACAAGATATTATATTATAAAACTGAGGGCGGGGGCCAGGTAAATGACCTCGGAGGGCCGCATCCGGCCCCCGGGCCTTAGTTTGGGGACCCCTGGTCTATACTGTATGTTGTTTGTCTGTTGGCATTGAATGTTTGCCATATATGTGTTCATTGTAATCCGCCCTGAGTCCCCTTCGGGGTGAGAAAGAAGGGCGGAATATAAATACTGTAAATAAAGATGTAATGAAGCAGTTTGATGCTGCTTTAAATGTTCAATGCGATTTCCTTTTTGGCTGCTTAGGACTTGCTTCTTGAGTTTTTTTTGTTTTTGTTTTTGGGAGACATCAGTGCCGTTTCTTGTTCCAGCTACAATCTGACACTGGCCGACTGTGTTTATCAGCTGGTCGATCAGATGTTTTCCTGTAAAGGAGGGTGACGTGAATGGCATCTTCTATATGAGTCGGTCTCTTGTTAAACAACACACACGGAACGTTGGAATCCAGACCGAGAGTCAAAAGCCCTTTTGTTGCATTTTGCTTTGTTGCTTTCTTTCTCTTGGGTAAAAGGGCTATTTGGGTTCCAATAACCCAGGGGTCCTCAAACGTTTAAAGCAGAGGGCTGGTCCACAATCCTGAGACTGTCGATGGGCCGAATTATCATTTGAAAAAAAAAATGAACAAATTCCTGTGCACACTGCACATATCTTATTTGTAGTGCAAAACAACAACAGTGAAAGAACAATGCAATATTTAAAAATGAAAACAATTGTAACCAACATAAACCTATCAGGATTTCAATGGGAAGTGTGGGCCTGCTTCTGGCCAATGTGATAGTCAAGTTAATTAGGATTGTTGTTGTTGTTGTTGTTGTTGTGTGCCTTCAAGTCATTTCAGAATTTGGGTGAGCCTAAGTCTAATATTAATACAATATTTAAAAATGAAAACAATCTTAACCAATATAAACCTATCAGAATTTCAATGGAAAGTGTGGGCCTGCTTCTGGCCAATGAGATAGTCAAGTTAATTAGGATTGTTGTTGTTGTTGTTGTGTGCCTTCAAGTTATTTCAGACTTTGGGCGAGCCTAAGTCTAAAATTATTTATTTATTCATTTACTACATTTATGTATTTATTTATTTATGTTAGCTCCAGCTCCTGCCAACCTAGCAGTTTGAAAACATGTCAATGTGAGTAGATCAATAGGTACTGCTCCAGCGGGAACGGCGCTCCATGCAGTCATGCCAGTGGCCACATGACCTTGGAGGTGTCTGTGGACAACGCTGGCTCTTCGGCTTAGAAACGGAGATGAGCACCAACCCCCAGAGTCAGACACAACTAGACTTAACGTCAGGGGAAACCTTTACCTTTACTTTTACATTTATTTATTACATTTATATCCCGCCCTTCTCACCCCAATGGGAACTCAGAGCAGCTGTATGTACATACAATACATTATATTATTAGCATAGCACAATATCAACATTATATATTACTACTAGCTGTGCCCGGCCACGCGTTGCTGTGGCGTTGTCTGGTGGTGTTGGTGAGAAATGGTTGAGGTAGTGGTGGTATTGAATGTCTGTTGTATGGTTGTCTTTATGTTGAGTATGCATTTGGTTGTTTGTGTACTGTGAAAGTGGTGAGGGTAGAGGGGGTCTCTGTCCCTGTGTAGTATTGTATAGTATTTATACGTTGTCCATGTGTTGTGAATGCTTGGGTTGTGTCCTGCTGCATAGTTGAAAGGGTTGGGCTGGATGGCCCTTAGGGGTCTCTCCAAACTCTTGTGCCTGTCCCCTGGGCTGAGTAGGTTGCTAGGAGACCAAGTGGGCGGAACTTAGCCTTGTAACTGGCAGCAATTGGATAAAAACAATTATTCCTCTCCCTCTAATTAGGACTTTATTTTTCTTTTCTTTTTGTTGTATCAACCTAGAGCCGTGGATGATGGGTTGTGTTGTCAAATTTCAAGGTTGGGGGGCCTGTAGTTTTGTTGTTTTGTCCGCTGCCCTGATGCCATCACTCTTTTATATATATAGATATTGAACTATACCACTATACTGTAATATTATATGTAATATATAACATATAATTAATACTATTATATGGTATTACTATTAGTATTATATTGTATAACATTATAATATTATTATCAATATTATATGTATATGCAATATATTATATTATTAAAAATGATATAAAAATATTATGTTATAAAACTGAGGGCGGGGGCCAGGTACATGACCTTGGAGGGCTGCATCCGGCCCCCGGGCCTTAGTTTGGGGACCCCTGCAATAACCCTTCTAGAAAATCCCACCCATGCGATAGAAAGGCCTGCTGATGATTGTGTCAACACTTGGCAATTTATGATTGCAAGATCCATTTCTACACCACTATAATTTAATAGTGCTAACAGATCAGTGGAATTAGCTGGTGGTGGGACAATGTTGTCCCTTTGCTGTTCTAGATTAACTGTGTGTTTTGATTATGCATTTTAGCAATATTGTAACCCGCCTCGAGCTAGGAGGAGAGGCGGGTAGGAAATAAAATTATTATTGGGTTACTGTGAGTTTGGCGGGCTGTATAGCCATGTTCCAGAAGCATTCTCTCCTGAAGTTTTCCCCACATCTATGGCAGGTGTCCTCAGAGGTTTTGAGGACTGTTAGAAACT
The DNA here is from genome assembly GCF_035594765.1 of Anolis carolinensis. Lineage (NCBI taxonomy): Eukaryota > Metazoa > Chordata > Lepidosauria > Squamata > Anolidae > Anolis > Anolis carolinensis. Next base: position 25,872,372 of record NW_026943820.1, on the reverse strand, counting down.
AAGCAAGTGGGGTTTATATATCTGTGGAATAATGTCCAGGGTGGGAGAAAGAACTCTTGCCTGTTTGAGGCAAGTGTGAATGTTGCAATTGGCCACCTTGATTAGCATTAAATAGCCTTGCAGATTCAAAGCCTGACTGGCTTTTTGCTTGAGGGAATCCTTTGTTGGAAGGTGTTAGCTGGCCCTGATGGTTTCTTGTCTGGAATTCCCCTGTTCCCCAGCATTTCTGTGTTCTCAAATAATATGCTGTGTCCGGGTTGGTTCATCACATGCTCTGCTATGGCTGACTTCTCTGGTGGAATTAGTCTGCAGTGCATTTCATATTCCTTGATTCAAGTTTGGGCATGGTTACATTTGTTATTATTAACAATTTTTATTATTATTATTTACTCTATTATTAATAACAAATATTATCATCATTATATTATGACACAGCAAACAAGATAGATATGCTGGATTTCGTATCACAAAATCACAAGTCGAACACTTCCCAAGTGTCTAGGACTGTGTGATGTATTTTCAGATGATGCATGCAGATCCCAGTAGGGTGGCCTTTTGCAGTTGGCAGATCGTGATTTTGTCAATGTCTATTGTTTCCAAAGGCTGGCTGAGATCTTTTGGCATGGCACCCAGTGTGCCCATCACCACTGGGACCACCTGCACTGGTTTCTGCCAGAGTCTTTGAAGTTCAATCTTGAGGTCCTGATAGCAGCTGGGTTTTTCTGGATTATCCAACGCATTTTTGTAGTCAATATTTTCAATATATCATGATATTTTGGTGCTAAATTCATAAATACAGCAATTACTACAAAACGTTACCATGTATTGAACTGCTTTTTCTGTCGATTTGTTCTAAAACATGATGTTTTGGTGATTAATTTGTAAAATCATGGCGTAATTTGACGTTTAATAGGCTTTTCCTTAATCCTTCCTTATTATCCAACATTTCCGCTTATCCAACATTCTACCAGCCTGTTTATGTTGGATAAGCAAGACTCTGCTGTATGTGTTTTCCGATGGTCTTAGGTGATCCCCAGTAAAAGGGTCTTTTACGACCCACAGGTTGAGAACCGCTGCCCTATTGCTATCAGTGAAACAAAATTAAGAAAACAATATCAAAACTGGGTTGTTGTATGTCTTTCGGGCTGTGTGGCCATGTTCCAGAAGTATTCTCTCCTGACGTTTTGCCCACATCTATGGCAGGCATCCTCACAACTGCCACATCTATGGCAGGCATACCTCACAACCTCTGAGGATGCCTGCCATAGATGTGGGTGAAACGTCAGGAGAGAATACTTCTGGAACATGGCCACACAGCCTGAAAGACAAACAACAACCCTGTGATCCCGACCATGAAAGCCTTTGACAACACAATACCAAAACTTCTGAAATTCAGATTCGAAACCCCGCCCTCCAAATCTGAAGTATTATTGTAACAATAGAAGGTCCATCCAAATTTTGAAATGGATTTTTGCCATTTCCCTGAATTTCTTCCTCCAAACAAGCTCAGCAGTTAAATCGAACTCAGAAGCGGTTTTATAAGGAGAAGCAATCAGCTGCACAGGCCCAACTAGGAAGAAACCATCACGGAACTTGGATGCCGACAGCTTCCTTTTCAAATCTTATCTGATCAAAAGGGATCTATGCCTGAAAGGTTTATTGAACTTGCCAACGTGGATCAGAACTGGAATTACAGATGAATCTCCCTTCTCAGACATTGCTAACCAGGGACTCTGTGTCCCAGCCAAGCCGGGATCTTGGTAACAAATAATCCACATACATACTTTCCTCTTAAAATAGAACCGATGTGGGTCATTGAAGTCACTCAGAGATGGAAAGATGGCAGGTTTATAGAACATTAGAATCTTTTTATTTAAAAATAGTTGTTTACAAAAACATATACACACATTTATATATATATAAAACTTTTTTTTATAAAATAGTTTGCTTTAAAAAAAATCAGCAGCATGTTTAGTTTTGAACAGATAAATCGCAGCACAGAGCTTTAAGGTTGGCACCGATATACAAGAGGAAATATCTGAATTTCCTGAGATTTCTGTACCGTATCCGCCAGAGGTTTGCAAAACTCCTCAAACTCGGCATCTGTGGGCTTTTACCTTTAGGGAAGCATATAGGCTTTGGTACAAATGAGAATCGTGTTGGACTGCAGCTCCTATCAGCCCCTTGCTAGCAAAGCCAACAGCGAGAAGGGAAGGGAAATGCAGTCCAATAACACCCGATGGGATACAGGTTGGCGAGAGACCCATTTCACTTGGTTCAAACTTATCAAACATACACATTTCCTCACACATTGATCTTTGAAGAAACTGGGGGCGAGACTTGCCTATCCGGACAGAGAACATTAAGTGCTTCGCTCTTTCAAAACCTGGCTTTGAAGCCCTGTGTCCTCAACCAAGAAGTGCGGAACAAGATCTACCACTTCCACTTCTTTAAATGGCTGGCCAGTATAACATGGTATTCTCCAGAGTGGGAATAAATTCATCTACAGTAGAGTCTCACTTATCCAACACTCGCTTATCCAACGTTCTGGATTATCCAACGCATTTTTGTAGTCAATATTTTCAATACATCATGATATTTTGGTGCTAAATTCGTAAATACAGTAATTACTACTGTGTATTGAACTACTTTTTCTGCCAAATTTGTTGTATAACATGATGTTTTGGTGCTTAATTTATAAAATCATAACCTAATTTAATGTTTAATAGGATTTTCCTTAATCTCGCCCTATTATCCAACATATTTGCTTATCCAACATTCTGCCGGCCCGTTTACGTTGGATCAGCGAGACTCTACTGTATTTATATGGGGGAGAATGCCATCATTGCACATTTCTTCGTATCTAGGACTAAAAACAACTCCTAGATCAGTGATTCCCAAATTGGGTGCTACCGCCCCCTGGTGGGCACTGCAGCGATCCAGGGGGGCGGTGATGGCACCTATTAGGACACAGGGGCGGAGCTAGAAGAGTGGGCATGGCTTCTTCCCAAGAGCCCAAAACAGGGCTGAGCACCTGAGGTGCCTGTTAAGACACAGGGGGCGGAGCTAGAGTGGGCGTGGCTTCTTCCCAATTGCCTGAGACAGGGCTGAGAATCTATACCTCTCCTGAGGCGCTTGTTGGGACACAGAGGGCGGAGCTAGGGAACGAGGCGGGGCCTCCTTCCAAGAGCCTGAGATAGGGCTGAGCCTCTATACCTCTCCTGAGAGGCCTTTTAGGACTAAAAGTTGGGCTAGGGGTGGGGCGGGGCCTCTTCCCAAGAGCGAGAGATAGGGCTGAGCCTCTATACCTCTCCTGAGAGGCCTTTTAGGACTAAAAGTTGGGCTAGGGGTGGGGCGGGGCCTCTTCCCAAGAGCGAGAGATAGGGCTGAGCCTCTATACCTCTCCTGAGAGGCCTTTTAGGACTAAAAGCTGGGCTAGGGGTGGGGCGGGGCCTCTTCCCAAGAGCGAGAGATAGGGCTGAGCCTCTATACCTCTCCTGAGAGGCCTTTTAGGACTAAAAGTTGGGCTAGGGGTGGGGCGGGGCCTCTTCCCAAGAGCGAGAGATAGGGCTGAGCATCTATACCTCTTCTGAGAGGACTTTTAGGACTAAAGGGCGGGGCTAGGGGTGGGGCGGGGCCTCTTCCCAAGAGCCACTGTATATCTCCCCTGAGGCGCTTGTTAGAACACGGGGTGGGGTATAGAGGCCACGCCCCCTCCTCTCGTCCCGCCTCTTGTGTCCTGGCAGGTGCCGCAGGACAGGGATAGAAGCTCAGCCCTACCTCAGAGCTCACAACTCCACACATCCCAGTCCTGGCCGCCCATTTGTGGCCCTGCCCACCTCCCCCTCCCAGCCCTGCATCTTGGAATAGGGGAGAGGCTTAGCCCCGCCCCCTTGTGCAGGAGCCACGCCCACCCCTCTAAGCCACACACCCCCTTTCCAGGGGGCGCTGAGTAATATTTCTTCTGGAAAGGGGGCGGTAGGCCAAATAAGTTTGGGAACCACTGTCCTACCCCCAGATGGCGTAGTGGACTAAGTGACGTGAAGGTTGGGTTGCTGACCTGAAAGCTGCCAGGTTCGAGAGTGCGGATGAGCTCCCTCTATCAGCTCCAGCTCCATGCGGGGACATGAGAGAAGCCTCCCACAAGGATGGTAAAAACATCAAAACATCCGGGCGTCCCCTGGGCAACATCCTTGCAGACAGCCAATTCTCTGACTCCAGAAGTGACTCAAGTTACTCCTGACACGAAAAAAACTGTCCTAGTTATATCCTTCCATCAGTATTCATTCCCCTTGCGACATGTCATTCTTTGAGTGACACTTTCATCTTACTGCCATATTTGGAAGGTTGGGAGAACACGCATAATAGGAGACCATCCATAAAGTGAGATTTAAATTAAGAAATCCCCAGCAATGTTATCTATAGTTAAGGAGCACTTGGAGCCATCCATTTGTGTGCCGTAGCCCATCTCCACCAATTGTGACATGGAAACGGTCAACCTCGCCAACTCCTCACTTTCCGCTTCTTGGGGTCTGAAACTCAGCTCTTCAAAGCAAATGCAGAGAGGGCAACAAGGGGAGAGACTTTGCATCGGAAAAGACTCTTCAATCTCTTCGGTGCCCCTCTTCCTCTCGACGATCTCAGTACCTTCCTCTGGAGAAGAGGGGACCACCACCGAGGGTTATGGAGGGTTCTTGTTGACGTTCTTCAGCACAGAGCTAGCAATGGCCAAAGCCCCGCCTTGGACAAAGCGCACAAAGTTGTCCCCAGCAAGTGGCCCCATGGCATAGAGTCCCTTCTCATGAACGGATTCATAAGTGAAGGGATCAACGTCGACGGGGTTCCTCTTGGAGCTGACGGGCTGCTCGCAATCGATCGCCAAGTCCACCCCATTGTTGGGGAGGTAGGACAGGTTGGGGTTGGAGCCGATGAGGACAAAAGCCATGGAGATGTTGTGTATCTTCTGGCGGTGGCTTTTGTCGCGGAAGATGCACTTCTGGTCCTCCGTGAAGGAGACAATGTGATGCTCAGGGAGACTGACGTAACACCCGTACGGTCCCGGATGAGAGACAGCCTGCTCCTTCATCATCTGGTGGACTTTGTGATACTCGGGATACATTGTTTTCGGGAGCTGGTTGAAAATGAGGGCAGGGTCATTCACTTTCCTGCGAAAAGCATGGATCACTGGGATGTTGCAATGGTGAGCAAAGAGGATTGCGTCTGCCGCCGTGAGCCCCGCTCCCACAATCAGGATCGGGTCAGACATCGGGCCAATTTCCTTCTTCTTCACAGCTTCCTCCAGAGCAGAGAGCGAATGGTGGACAAAAGGAAGGCGCTCGCCTTTCACCCCGAGCCGGGATGGACTGTCATAGGTCCCAGTGGCTAAGACCACGTTGTCAGCATATAGAGAAAAGGGCTGCGAGCCACTTAAGGTCGTGACAACCCCCTCCACTTGGAAGAGACTTCCATGGTCAGTTTTGCAGTCATCTTGCTGTTGCTCTGAAAAATTCCACACAGAGCCGTCGTCCCTTGAATCCTGACCGCTGTAGCCGGAATCTGTGCTTAGTCTCTTCACAGACGTCACAAAAGTGCCGCAGAGGAAGTTCTTCTTGAGTCCGTTCTTTGCCACGTAGTACTGGTAATACTGAACAATGTCTCCCGCAGTTGCCCTGTTGTTTCTGAAGCCCCTGAAAAAGGAACATTGTTGTCAATACAGAAGGAAAAACAATAGATACATTCATTCCGCCTACTTTTGGGAGCCTTGGTGGATCTCAGGTGGAGAGTGAGAAGGGTCTGGCCATGACTCTATCACCAGACACAAAATTATAACAACATTTGTCTAGACTTCCAGAAGATCTTGCTGGATCTCAGGTGGAGAGTGAGAAGAATCTGGCTATCACCAGACACAGAATTACAACATCATCTGCCTAGACTTCCAGAAGACCTTGGTGGATCTAAGGTGGAGAGTGAGAAGGATCTGGCTATGTCCCTATCACCAGACACAGAATTATATAATCTGTCTAGACTTCCAGAAGATCTTGATGGATCTCAGGTGGAGAGTGAAAAGGATCTGGCTATGTCCCTATCACCAGACACAGAATTATAACAACATCTGTCTAGACTTCCAGAAGATCTTGATGGATCTCAGGTGGATAGTGAGAAGAATCTAGCTATGTCCCTATCACCAGACACAGAATTATAACAACATCTGCTTAGACTTCCAGAAGACCTTGGTGGATCTCAGGTAGTGAGCACAAGGGATCTGGCTATGTCCCTATTGCCAGACACAAAATTATAACATCATCTTCCAGAAGACCTTGGTAGATCTCAGATGATATTCAATGGTGTCATCAAGGGAATGCAAACCACACCAGGTGGCACCGTTATGGAGAGCAATTCCTACACAGTGATATCGTGTTCAACACTGATAATAATTACTTTTACATCTTCCTTTCCTTTCATGTTCTGTGCAGGCTTGCAAACTTAACTGCCAGCTTGCCTGACTGGTTTGCTCCATCTCTAGCTCCAGTCGAGAAGAAGGGTGGGACATCCTCTTTGGGTGAACTTGCCATCCCCGCAGGGCTTTGGTTGGGTTGCGGAAAGAACTCCCTGCCAGAGCCAAACCGCCCACTAAACGGTGCCTACAAACTGTGCCTAAATAAGACAACTGTGTCTGTAGAAGATTCCCTTCCCACCGGCAAATCTTCAAGAGAAGGCAATAACACCAGAACCAAAAAGTCTGAACATGTTTGCTCTTTTTGTATCCACATGTGTGTCTCAAGAATGGAGTTAAGATAGGAAGATGCCTTCACACTCCAGAAAACCTTGGAGGGCCTCATTGTAATACAGCTTCATATAAAGCATGCCTGATATATACCCATTACATGTAATATAATATACAATATACCATATATACTTGAGTATAAGCCGAGTTTTTCAGACCTTTTTTATGACCGAAAAAGCCCCCCTCGTCTTATATACTCGAGTATATATGGTACATTTATTAATTTTCTCTATTATTATTGGTATTATTACATTTATTATTTAACTACATTATTTATTATTTTACTCTATTATTATTGTTACTATTACATTCATTGTATATACTCGAGTATAAGCCTAGTTTTTCAGCCCTTTTTTAAGACTGAAAAATCCCCCCTCGGCTTATACTTAGGTGAGGGTCCTGGTTGGCTTATATTTGGGTCAGCTTATACTCGAGAATATAGGGTACATTTATTATTTTTCTCTATTATTATTGGTATTATTACATTTATTATTTTCCTCTATTATTGCTGCTACTATTACATTTATTTTACTGTATTTTTATTATTAATAATAATACATTTATTATTTCACTCTGATCTTATTATTATTATTATTGCATTTATTATTTTACTCTATTATTATTAAAAGGATACATAAGCACATTGAAAAAGATGAGAATAATGATTTGATCAGAGTTGAACAGTCTTATCTTAAATTTGAGCTTTATGTAAATATTCGAAAACACTTAACTTACTGATGCCTCAATTAATGTAATTTTATTGGTATCTATTTTTATTTCTGAAATTTACCATTCTCGGCTTATACTGGAGTCAATGTTTGCTCAGTTTTTTTGTGGTAAAATTAGGTGCCTCGGCTTATATTCGGGTCGGCTTATACTCGAGTATATACGGTACTTTACTCTATTTTTATTATTAATACATTTATTATTTCAGTCTGATATTATTACATTTATTATTGTACTCTATTATTTTGCTATATTTATTATTATTATTATTATCTTTATTATTTTACTCTATTATTATTTAAACGATACATAAGCGCATTTACACTGAAGAAGATAAGAGTAATGATTTCATCCAAGTTGGACAGTCTTATCTTAAATTACGGTTTTATGTAAATATTCAAAAACATTTAACCTACGGATGCCTCAATTAGTGTAATTTTATTGGTGTCATCTATACCATCACTATATCATTACATATACGTTTTTAAAGTTTGTATAATGTGTTTTAACAATGTTATTAATGGATCTGTTTATATTGTTTTGTTTTTACGATTGCATTTTGGGCATTAAATTTTGCCAATTTTTGTAAGCCACCCTGAGTCCTCTCGGGTTGTAAATAAATAAATAAATAAATAAATCTATTTTTATTTTTGAAATTTACCGCTCTCGGCTTATACTTGAGTCAATGTTTTCCCAGGTTTTTTTGGGGGTAAAATTAGGTGCCTTGGCTTATATTTGGGTCGGCTTAGACGTGAGTATATACGGTAATATATAAGCATTTTGTGGGGCTCCACAAGAAATTTTTTGCTTCTAAAAGAACTCCGCAGCTGAAAAAGTTTGATCTAAAACTCTGCTTCATTCCCATGATCTCTCTTGCTTAATTACTAAGCCTGTTTGTAAGCACGTTGTATTTGCCTTGCGATCTTCTAAACAGACACGGGATTAACATTTTATTGGAGTATTTGCAGGGAAGGTTCATTGTACCTTTTCTTCTTACTCAGCCAGTCCTTGAATGGAAGGCCAGGAAGCCCCATCCAGTCTCCTTGACTCAAGGTGAACATGGAGCCTTCAATAGACTGAAAAAGAAAGAAAGGAAAATATACCATTTAAGTCAAGCTCTATAAACAGATGAGTGATAACTGCATGGTTGTTAGTCTCTTAAGATCCCTTTAATTCAGCTATTCTAGAATCACATGGCACGTAACAAGAAGTAATGGGACCACGTAAGCCTTGAGGAGAGGTGGGTAGGAAATAAAATTATTATTATTAGATACACAACAAGATTAGTACACAGCAAACAAGATCACTATGCTGGCTGTTGTATTGGATCGCACACTGGACACTTCCCAAGTGTCTAGGATGGTTGTGTGATTTATCGGCGAATAATGCATGTAGATCTAAGTAAATTATAATAATGTATGTATTTAAAATAAAATAAATTATAATAATTTAAAACAAAATAGGGTTATCCCTATATTTCAATGGCTCAGGGTTTAGCACTGTCATATCAACAACAGCAAGTGTGTGTAAAACAAAATAGGTCTCTGATTATATTTCAGATTATATGCCCAGGGCATTGCATCATAATAATAATAATAATAATAATAATAATAATAATAATAATAATAATAATAATAATAATGTGTGTGTGTGTGTGTTTGAATAAAATAGGGCCTCGCTATATTTCATTAGCCCAGGGTTTAGCACTGCAATATTAATACTAATGCTAATAGTAATAATGCATGTCTCATTGTATACCTATTAATAATAATAGTATCACTATTAATAATAACAATAATAAAATAATAATAATAGTATCACTATTAATAATCCTATCTGATTCAATTTTTTGTCAATCAAGTCCTTTGGGCATCACACAAATTTACCATTTGCCATAATAATAATAATAATAATAATAATAATAATAAGAAGAAGAAGAAGAAGAAGAAGAAGAAGAAGACGACTTTCCATCAGTTGGGGGGCCCTCCCCCCAGCAACAACATAGTACTATATAATATAATAATATTGTGCTATGCTAATAATATAATATATTGTATATACATGTAATACTGTATTGATATTAATATTATAATGTAATGCAATATAATACTAATAATAATACAATATAATAATATTAATTATAGATTAAATGTAATATTACTAATAATATTAAAGTATAGTGGTATAGTGCAATATAGTAATACATAATGCGAATATTGTGCTATGTTAATAATATAATATATTGTATGTAAATATAACTTGTAAGCTGTTCTGAGTCCCCTTCAAGCTGAGGCGGGGTATAAATGAAGTAAATAATAATAATAATGTAATAATAAATATTACTGACATATTATACTTATTAATATTATTAATATGAAAATAATAATAATAATAATAATAATAATAATAATAATAATAATAATAGTGTTTTGCGTTTCAGTCTCCAGAAGCCACAGTCAGGAACGGAAGAGAGTCAACGTCCAGCAGAAGTTAACCAGAGTCACATGGAAGAGTCCTACAGAGACCGTATTAATCAAATACGTCTAACCTAAAACATAGTGATTTTTTAAAGAAGTAATTTTCAGTAATTAGGAAGGAGATTTCAATATGGAGGGACAGAAAACCCATCTAATTCTAACATCCAAAATATATTCATGGTCTCAGACCATTCAAATCTATAGCACGAATTGTTGGATGTCGTATTGGATGTCGTGTTGGATGTCCAACATGAATTGTTGGACGTTAGATGTTGATGTTCCAGTTAAAAATGAAACAAGATGCATCCCCTGTCCCCGGGGTTACAACAAGATGAAGTCTGCTCACTCTTTGCTGATGTTCAGGACATGAGTTATACTTACATGCCAGGCTCCTCCGGGCAGGTTTTTGCCGAGCACCAAATGAGGGACGGCTCGCTCCGGTTGGTGCCACCAAGCAAGGACCGAATCCGATGTCCCCCCAAAATCTGTATCCGGACGCAGCAGGGTATCAAAAAGGAGAGCAACTGGGCTGGAAGAACGTCCTTCCAAACCTTCAGATAGGTACTCAATGTCCTGGAAGAGAAAGAAGACATCTAACCATCGGTCTCCTTATCTGGTCCATACGTGGTCCTCAACTTTCAAAGACTTTCTCGCCAAGGGAAGGAAATGGCAAGAATTTCTCACTGCTTCTTTTCAAGACAAAATTATGGAGGAATGACCTCCCGACTGTATGACGTGGGTCTTTCTCTTTAGAATAGACTATAAAGTTGATGTTCAAGAATGGTCCAATTTCAGAACTGATACTAACCTGGTCTAAGATGGAAAGGTTGGACGACTCTTCCAATTTCCTTTGCAAAATCGGATTTGGGTGGACAGCATTTCTTTTGACGTAGGGAATGTTGCCAGACAGCAGGTACGATAAACAGATCCCCGAGGGACCGTTACCTAAATGAAAGAAACCACAGAGATGGATCAGACTAGAAACATCTGCTAAATGAAAGCAGTTTGGGCATCGGTGCCAGTTCTCAATCTGCTGTTTTGCTCATCCGGCCGGGATGCAGTTGTTCATGCAAGACTTCGAACAGATGTCCCGTTGGAGCTCCTGTTGTTTGCCAAGAGCAAGCACATGCTTTAAAAGCTTGGGTAAGCGAATATCTTGGATAATAAGGAGGGATTAAGGAAAAGCCTATTAAACATCGAATTAGGTTATGATTTTACAAATTAAGCACCAAAACATCATGTTATACAACAAATTTGACAGAAAAAATAGTTCAATACGCAGTAATGTTATGTTGTAATTAGGGAGCCCCGGTGGCACAGTGTGTTAAAGTGCTGAGCTGCTGAACTTGCAGACCGATAGGTCCCAGGTTCGAATCTGGGGAGTGGAGTGAACGCCCGCTGTTAGCTCCAGCTTCTGCCAATCTAGCAGTTCGAAAACATGCCAATGTGAGTAGATGAATAGGTACCGCTCCGGCGGGAAGGTAACAGCGCTCCATGCAGTCATGCCTATGGCCACATGACCTTGGAGGTGTCTACGGACAACGCCGGCTCTTCGGCTTAGAAATGGAGATGAGCACCAACCCGCAGAGTCGGACATGACTGGACTTAACGTCATGGGAAACCTTATGGTGTAATTACTGTATTTACGAATTTAGCACCAAAATATCACGATACAGTAGAGTCTCACTTATCCAAGCCTCGCTTATCCAAGCCTCTGGATAATCCAAGCCATTTTTGTAGTCAATGTTTTCAATACATTGTGATATTTTGGTGCTAAATTTGTAAATACGTAATTACTACATAGCATTACTGCGTATTGAACTACTTTTTCTGTCATATCTTTTTTAAATTGGCCTATAATTGACTCTTCATGGGGTCTAAATGGTTTCAGTTCTCTTCCTTCCCACTCCCCCTACTAAAGCACAAAACTTGTAAAGACACATATGTTTTGTTTTGTTGCTTAATTTGTAAAATCATAACCTAATTTGATGTTTAATAGGCTTTTCCTTAATCCCTCCTTATTATCCAACATATTCACTTATCCAACATTCTGCCAGCCCGTTTATGTTGGATAAGTGAGCCTCTACTGTACTGTATTTACGAATTTAGCACCAAAATATCACGATATATTGAAAACATTGACTACAAAAATGGCTTGGATTATCCAGAAGCTTGGATAAGTGAGACTCTATTGAATATAGTAGGTGGAAAAGGACAATCTATCTATATTATTTACAAAAATAAGTGTGCAAAATGTGGCCTTCTAGTGTAACTACACATCCCATTGGCTCTAGCTATGACTGTAGCCTGTGCTCTTGGGAGGAATGTTTCTGGGAATTATTTTGCATGGAAATGCATGAGACGAAATGCCTTGTTTCCTGAGCAAAAGGAGTGCATGAAGGCTTGGAATCCCGCAATGTCTAATTTAATCTGCCACTGGTCCTTGGGAGAGAGATAGAAGCTGCCCCGTGGATTCATATTGGATTGATGCTGAGGCAGAAGAAGCTCAGAAATAGCCCCAGAAGAAATTGCTGGACATCAGGGTGACTGTGCCAAGCCATGCCTGGAGACTTTGGCTCAGGTCGCTTGCTGTGTCATCTTGACCGGCCTTTTTACATGACGCACCTGCAGCTGTTCAATATTTATGGGGCCAGAGGAGGACTGTATGCCCAAAATAGCTGCCCAACCCAAAGGCTGACTCTGTGATTTCCAAAAAAACCCCGTTTTGTATGGAGACTGAGTTGGTGTGTGCGTGACATTATAGTTGCTCTCATAAAGTTGCCGTAGTTCACTTCCCCTTACTTATTTATTGCTGGCACGCAATGTAAATCTCCTGGTCTGGAAGGCAAATGTATCTCACTTCCATCTTCAGAAGTAACGGTTATTGTTAAAATAATAATTATAATAAACTAGCTTTGCCCGGCCACGCATTGCTGTGGCTTATGCTTTCAGGGTGTTGTTCTTTATTTACTGTCCTGATTTTAGAGATTATATTGTTCTGTATTATTATATCACAGTAATTATTACGTATTATATTTATAATCTTATATTATCAGCTTAGAACTGGATTATATGAGGCCCCTTCTACACAGCTGTATAAAATGCACACTGAACTGGATTATATGGCAGTGTGGACTCAAGATAATCCAGTTCAAAGCAGGTAATATAATATTCTAAATGGGTTATATAGCTGTGTGGAAGGGCCTTGAGTCTACACTGCCATATACTGTAATCCCGTTAAAGTCTGATAATCTGTATTTTATAGGCAGTGTGGAAGAGGCCTAAGTGAGGCCTAACTCTGCCTGTCCCCTGGGCTGAGTGGGTTGCTAGGAGACCAAGTGGGCGGAGCTTAGCCTTCTAACTGGCAGCAATTGGATAAAAACAATTATTCCTTTCCCTCTAATTAGGACGTTATTTTTCTTTTCTTTTTGTTGTATGAACGTAGAGGCATGGATGAAGGGTTGTGCTGGCAAGTTTAGTGTTTCTGGGATGTGTAGTTTTGTTGTTTTGTCCTAGGCCGAAATTTCATTACCCTTTTTTATATATAGATAAAATATCATATCATAATATATTATAATAATACAGTAGAGTCTTGCTTATCCAACTTTCGCTTATCCAAGATCCTATATTATCCAACACAGTTTGCCTTTTAGTAGTCAATGTTTTTGTAGTCAATATTTTCAATACATTGCAATGTTTTGGTGCTAAATTCGTAAATACAGTAATTACTACTGGTCCATAACGTTGCCATATACTGAACTGCTTTTTCTATTGATTTGTTATAAAACATGATGTTTTGGTGCTTAATTTGTAAAATCATAACATAATTTGACATTTAATAGGCTTTTCCTTAAGCCCTCCTTATTATCCAACATTTTCGCTTATCCAACGTTCTGCCAGCCTGTTTATGTTGGATAAGTGAGACTACGGTATTATTGACACAACAACGTTATATGACACAGCAAACAAGATAGATATGCTGGATTTCATATCACAAAATCACAAGTCGATCACTTCCCAAGTGTTTAGGACTGTGTGATGTATTTTCGGATGATGCGTGCATTTTATTATTATTATTATTATTATTATTATTATTATTATTTTATTGTTTGACACAGTTATTATTATTATTATATGGCAGTGTAGAAGGGGCCTAACATGAACGCCACATGAAGGGTTCTTTCTCCCACCCAGGACATTATTTCACCTATATATACAGACACTCCACTTGCCTAACTTCCAACAGACCTCTGAAGATGCCATTGGCCACAGATGCAGGTGAAATGTCAGGAGAGAATGCTGCTGGAATATAACCAGTCTGCCCCCAAAACTCTTAGCAACCTCATATCATGCAGTTTAACTGCACCAAACTACATTATATATGTCTATACTGACCATAGAAACTGCATTATATGGTCAGGATTTGTTTCCAGCATGTTAGAGCAGTACCAAGTGCTTAATAGCTTTCCAGGAATATATATTTTCTGGAAACAAATCCCGATGTTCTCCACGATAAGACAGCCTTACGGCATGTGTGTTTTTTCAGCGATTAAGCGAAGCTTCACTTCTGTTCAGTTTGATAGATGCTGCAGGAAGATTTCCCATTTGACAGGCTGTCCAATTTTGGTGGCCAAAAATAAAACGCTGAACGACTGCTTGCATGTCATCGGAAGATAAGCTTTCGGAGCACAAGTTATGCAAGTGTCCCTTTGGGGAAGAAAGGCCTCCCTGAAGAGCTAGATGACCACAGATAAGAAAGATAGATGTGCTTTTAAAGCTGCCAGAAGGTGAAAAGGGAAACCAAGAAAGAGGAGGAAAAACCAGTCGGCAATTGTTCCCGGAATTGAGAAGCAATGGATATTAGACATGCTTGGATTAAATTCCAATCTCCTCTTTCTGTAAAATGCAGCTTAGTTTGGAGAGTTGGGAAGAAAGCTATACACTGAATACAATTAGCCTTCTGTATCCATAGATTTGCCATTTTATATAAGGGTGACCATTGATTTAATTGAGTGCAAATGAATGCAGTCAATAAATTAATAATAATAATAATAATAATAATAATAATAATAATAATAATAATAATAATACTGTGGGACTCCAGACTGGCAAAGTTCTGGAACACAACACACCAGACATCTCAGTTGTGGAAAAGAAAAAGGTTTGGATCATTGATGTTGCCATCCCAGATGACAGTCGCATTGACGAAAAACAACAGGAAAAACTCAGCCGCTATCAGGACCTCACGATTGAACTTCAAAGACTCTGGCAGAAACCAGTGCAGGTGGTCCCGGTGGTGATGGGCACACTGGGTGCCGTGCCAAAAGATCTCAGCCGGCATTTGGAAACAATAGACATTGACAAAATTACGATCTGCCAACTGCAAAAGGCCACCTTACTGGGATCTACGCGCATCATCTGAAAATACATCACACAGTCCTAGACACTTGGGGAGTGTTCGACTTGGGATTTTGTGATATGAAATCCAGCATATCTATCTTGTTTGCTGTGTCATATAAAATAATAATAATAATAATAATAATAATAATAATAATAATAATAATAATAATAATCACCATTTTGATCATGCTTTGATATGGCTGACCCAACTGTGCCCTGGTTTTCATCAATGAAATGTTGGTGGCCATGGGATCTCCAACTGGGATCAGGAAAGAATCCCGGCTGAAATCCTAAACAGCTGGTGCCTATTAAAGAGTTTGCTCCGGGCTGACTTTGGACAACTTGCCAAGCAACTAGGATTATTTTTAAACCACTAGCATCATCCCACATTTTCATAGGAATGCCATGAGGACATTAACTAACCAGAACATGACCTTTTCTTGACTTAAAGCAAAGGCCAATCCCAAATAGTAATATTAAGCAGTGGAGTCTTTCACGGATCTGTGTGCCAATTTGGGATAACTCTGGTTTCCCATAAACCTCATCCCCAGAGAGCCGATTCCTGGCAACGCATCCGAGCAAATTCCTGTTATGCGTTTGTTTGAGAAGAATTGTGAACCCTGTTCGTTTCCAATTAAGTCAACTTGTGTTCACCCAAAATGGCACGTAAAGGGAATCCCAGGACGCTCGTGGGTTTTATTTACAGAGGCTGGAAGGAGTGCAAGGTGGCTTGGTGAGATAAGGACCCCTGCGGAGGGTAGATATAAGTACAATAATATAAATATACTAGTTGTGCCCGGCCACGCGTTGCTGTGGCGAAGTGTGGTGGTATGGGAAATAAAGTATTAAGGAATTGGTGGTAGTTAGTATATGTTATTTCCTAAAGCTTGTGAATATACATTGGCATTCTGGGTTATATAGCTGTGTGGAAGGGCCTTGAGTCTACACTGCCATATAATCCAGTTCAAATCAGATAATCTGTATTTTGTAAGCAGTGTAAAAGAGGCCTAAGTGAACCTTGCCTGTCCCCTGGCACCATTGTGGCTGAGGTTGCTATGATACGAAGGGGGCGGGGCCTAAAGGGGGGCTACCCTTATGACTGGCAGCCGGGGGAGAACGGCTCTTCCTCATCCTCTGTAATTTGGACTTTATTTTTCTAGGTTTTTTTTTTTCACTGAAAGACATAGATTGGATGACTATGCCTTTTGTGGCCAAATTTGGTGTGATTTGGTTCGGTGGTTTTGTTGTTTACTCCATGGGGAAAAAGCACATTATATATATATATATATATATATATACACACACACACACACACACACACACTAGCTTTGCCCAGACACGCGTTGCTGTGGCTTATGGGAATCCTTATGGAATAGCAGTGAATAGACTTGCAGTCTCAAAGCCTGGCCGTTTTCTGGAGTAGCTGGAGCTTTTGGTTGTAGGAACGTAGAGGCATGGATGAGGGGTTGTGCTGCCAAGTTTAGTGTTTCTGGGATGTGTAGTTTTGTTGTTTTGTCCTAGGCCGAAATTTCATTACCCTTTATATATATATATATATATATATATATATATATATATAAAAAAGAGTGATGGAATCCCGGTGACCGACAAAACAACAAAACTACAGGCCCGCCAACCTCGAAATTTGACAACACAACCTATCATCCACGCCTCTAGGTTGATACAACAAAAAGAAAAGAAAAATAAAGTCCTAATTAGAGGGAGAGGAATAATTGTTTTAATCCAATTGCTCCCAGTTAGAAGGCTAAGCTCCGCCCACTTGGTCTCCTAGCAACCCACTCAGCCCAGGGGACAGGCAGAGTTAGGCCTCACTTAGGCCTCTTCCACACTGCCTATAAAATACAGATTATCTGATTTTATCTGGATTATATGGCAGTGTAGACTCAAGGCCCTTCCACACAGCTATATAACCCATTTATAATGGACTTAATGTCAGGGGAAAAGCTTTACCCTTTACCTTAACTACCACCGATTCCTCAATACTTTATTTCCCAAACCACCATACTTCGCCACAGCAACGCGTGGCCGGGCACAGCTAATATATATATATAATTAATATTAATAATATCATACATTAATATTAATAATATTGATAATAATATTTAATAATAATACTTTGGCAGGTATTACCTATGATCACGATGGGAAGAGGCATCGCCGGGCTCTGTCCCAGATGTGCAGGCAGCATGGTCTCTCTCTCTCTCCGTCTCTCCCAATAGAAAGTGCAAAGACCTCCAAGTTGCCCTGCAACGATAAGTCCAAGCAAATATTGGTTATCGCCAGAACGTTGTCCCGAGTTGCTTTCCCCATCTCAGAACTATTTCGGGATATATTCAAAAGTCAGTCCTTCGTGGATTCTGCACCTTTGTTTTATGTAAGAGGGTGTACCTATTGATCTACTCACATTTGCATGTTTTCGAACTGCTAGGTCGGCAGAAGCTGGGGCTAACAGCGGGAGCTCACCCCACTCCCCGGATTTGAACCGTGACCTTTCGGTCAGCAAGTTCAGTACCTCAGTAGTTTAACCTGCTGTACCACTAGGGTTTCATATAGCTACTAGCTGTGCCCGGCCACGCGTTGCTGTGGCAAAGTGGTGGTGGTATTGGTTAAAAATTGTTGTGTAATTTTTATTTGACGTTATTTGCAATTTTTTTATTAATTTTATTGTAAGTTATATTTTTATTTATTATATTTTATTATTTTCTTGTATTATTTTTAGTTATTTCCTGTTATTATAGTATTTTATTGTATTAATTTTTAGTGTTTTTAATTATTTTTTATTGGGTTGCTAGGAGACCAAGTTGGAGGAGCTTAGCCTTCTAACTGGCAGCCATTGGATAAAAGCAATTATTCCTCTCCCTCTAATTAGGACTTTATTTTTCTTTTCTTTTTGTTGTATCAACCTAGAGGCGTGGATGATGGGTTGTGTTGTCAAATTTCGAGGTTGGGGGGCCTGTAGTTTTGTTGTTTTGTGGGTTGCCGTGATGCCATCACTCTTTTATATATATAGATGATATACGGTAGATGCAAAAAAAAAAGCATGCAGAAGATAGAATGATCACAACGGAAATGGAGAAAAATGCGTGCTAAGTAGAAGCCGGCCTTGCTTGTTCAGAATGCTGAACATTTCTTGGCGCAAGACAAGCATTTTATGGCTAGGATTGCCAAGTTGGCCTTTGATCCTTTGGAGCGGTTCCTTGGTATCTTTCCACTCCTCTCACTGCCATAGAGGTAACATTACATAAGTCATGCTCGGCCGGAGAAATGCCTCTTGGCTTGAACTCCGCTGGGCTCACTCATGCGTCCCCATTGACGTTCCAGACTTTTCCAAGTCAGGCTAGAACCCTCCTTATCAGAGTTCAGCCCAGATCTAGGATTTCTCATAGATCTAAAATGCGCACAAGAGTTGGAAAAAAGTCCCAATATTTCCAACCCTAACAGAAATGTTTAGGGAAACCTGTGTGCTGGGTGCATCAACATTATGGAATTAGAGCCATTTGGTAGTACTTTAAGTGCCAAGGCTTTATGCTATCGAAACATGGGAGTTGTAGCTTCACAAGGCCTCCGGGAGATATTGCATGCATGTATTTTTAATGTAGTATTAATGCTCTTAACTCACTCAGATTTAATTTTGTTTTAATACTGATAGTTTTGAGGTTTTAATTGCGTCTGGTGCCCTTCTCAGAACTGTTCAATGTCTTGTAAGAAGAGAAAAAGTGCCATATAAATCAACATAATAATAATAATAATAATAATAATAATAATAATAATAATAATAATAATTTGGAAACAATAGACATTGACAAAATCACCATCTGCCAACTGCAAAAGGCCACCCTACTGGGATCTGCACACATCATCAGAAAATACATCACACAGTCCTAGACACTTGGGAAGTGTTCGACTTGTGGTTTTGCGAAACGAAATCCAGCATATCTATCTTGTTTGCTGTGCCATACAACGTCGTTGTGTTGATAATAATAATAATAATAACAACAACAGGTTTTAATTGTACAGTAGAGTCTCACTTATCCAACACTCACTTATCCAACATTCTGGATTATCCAACACATTTTTGTAGTCAATGTTTTCAATATATCATCATATTTTGGTGCTAAATTCAAAATACAGTAATTACTACATAGCATTAAAGTGTAATGAACTACTTTTTCTGTCAAATTTGTTGTAAAACATGATGTTTTGGTGCTTAATTTGTAAAATCATAACCTAATTTGATGTTTAATAAGCTTTTCCTTAATCCCTCCTTATTATCCTACATATTCACTTATCCAACATTCTGCCGACCCGTTTATGTTGGATAAGTGAGACTCTATTGTACTAATAAAATTTTATTTTATAAAAACTTGAGTTTTGTTAGAATAGAAAACATGCCATACAAATCAACATAATGATAGCAATAACAGGTTTTAATTGTATATAGTATCCTGTTTAAAACTGCTCAACGCATGAGTCTGATTGGGAGAGAGAAGGTGCCATATACATTAAGATAATAATAGTAGTAGTAGTAGTAGTAGTAATAATAATAATAATAATAATAATAATAATAATAATAATAATAATAATGTGTTGTTGAAGGCTTTCATGGCCAGAATCACAGGGTGGTTGTGTGTTTTCCGGGCATTCCATTGATATATAAACCTCACTTGCCTAGTTCTCAACAGATCTCACAACCTCTGAGGATGCCTGCCATAGATGTGGGTGAAACATCAGGAGAGAATGCTTCTGGAACATGGCCATACAGCCCAGAAAACACACAACAACCCAATAATAATGTGTTGTCAAAGGTTTTCCTGGCCAGAATCACCGGGTTGCTGTGAGTTTTCCAGGTTATACAGCCATGTTTCAGAAGCATTCTCTCCTGATGTTTCTCCCACATCTCTGGCAGGCATCCTCAGAGGTTGTGAGGTCTGTTGGAAACTAGGCAAGTGGGGTTTATAGATCTGTGGGAAGTCCAGGGTGGGAGAAAGAACTCTTGTCTGTCTAAGGCAAGCGGATTCCCCCAGGCAGGAAGCAGACAGGCTTTGAAGCTGCAAGCCTGTTCAATGCTAATCAAGGTACTATTCAGAAAAGAGTTCTTTCTCCCACCTGGACAACATTCCACAGATATATAAACCCCACTTGCCTAGTTTCCAACAGACCTCACAACCTCAGAGGATGCCTGGCATAGATGTGGGCGAAACGTCAGGAGAGAATGCTTCTGGAACATGGCCCAGAAAACTCACAGCTTGTACTATTCAGACAAGACTTTTCTCAAACCCTGCAGATATATAAACCCCACTTGCCTAGTTTCCAACAGACCTCACAACCTCAGAGGATGCCTGGCATAGATGTGGGCGAAACGTCAGGAGAGAATGCTTCTGGAACATGGCCCAGAAAACTCACAGCCTGTACTATTCAGACAAGAGTTTTCTCAAACCCTGCAGATATATAAACCCCACTTGCCTAGTTTCCAACAGACCTCACAACCACTGAGGATGCCTGGCATAGATGTGGGCGAAAAGTCAGGAGAGAATGCTTCTGGAACATGGCCCAGAAAACTCACAGCAACCCAATAATAATAATAATAAAATAATAATAATAATAATAATAATAATAATAATAATAATAATAATGTAATCATAATAACAACTACTACTGCCAAAGTATTACAACTTACAAATTACAACTCTCACGATTCCAAAGCATGGAGTTAAAGTGCTGTCAACTACATTAACTGTAAAGTGTAGACACACCTGTTGGGCGCAATCCAGTAACCAAACTGGGCAATTCCAGAGGCTATAATTCCCCCAAAAGGAACTTTTCGAAACTCTCATTTGACAAGTACATCCTAAGAAATGTAATGAGCATAGGAACACTCCTTCAATGATATGGTTGCTCTTTGGGGTTGGACTAGATGGCCTCTGGTAGTCTTCTTCCAACTCTACGTTTCTATTAATCTTTGCAAATAGTGCCGGCTTTTTAAAGCTGCTTTCAACACACACAGATTTCCATTTATGTAACAAGAGACTTCTCCTGATCCCTTGCCAAGGAAAAAAAAATCTTCCCTGGCACCAGTTCCAGAAAGTCCTAGAAATGTCTATGGAAAGGACTTTTTTTATAACAGCTTTAGATTGAGCATCAATGCAGCCTTACCTTTGAGATCAGGAAAGTAGAAGCTTCCTGGGATCGAAAATGTCACTTTCTCCAAAAGAGAACAAGACAAGTTTCTGACTCCTGACAGGCAGGCAGCCTCTGAAATATATGACAGGGGCAGAGCAGAGGGGGCGGGGCTTAGAGGAGGCGTGGCTTGGGAGTGGAGGGGCGGGGCTGGGAAAAGCCCTCCTCAGCATGAATCAGCAGCAGCAGCATTTTTGTGAATGGAGCTACAGGAAGACTGGATTTTTTTCTCTCTTTTTTTCTTTCTCTTAGCAGGGTGTTGCTCTGAATAAAGGAGTCATACAAGGCTGCCTTTCAATGCATCCCACCCACAAAGGGAATCATGTGCCATATGGATCCTAAGATAAAAAAGTTCAAGTTAATCCAGAAATGGGGAAAAAAACCATAATAATAATAATAATAATAATAATTATAATATTTAATTGAAGTCAAAAATCAGAAACTCCTCAAAAAAACAGAAGACAAAAAACCAGTACAAGAAAACCGCACTACAAACTAGAGCTGACAGCTGGCACAACAAAACACTGCATGGAAAGTTCCTTGACAAAATTGATAATAATAATAATAATAATAATAATAATAATAATAATAATAATAATAATAACATTGCATGGAAAGTTCCTTGACAAAATTGAAGGAAAACTGACAAGGAGAAGGCCTGGCTCTGGCTCACGAATGGGACCCTGAAGAAGGAGACAGAAGGCCTGATCCTTGCCGCCCAGGAGCAAGACATCAGGACAAAGGCAATTCAGGCCAAGATCGAAAAATCAGCTGATGACCCCAAATGCAGACTGTGCAAGGAAACTGACAAAACCATTGATCATATCCTCAGCTGCTGTAAGAAAATTGCACAGACAGACTACAAACAGAGGCACAACTATGTGGCCCAAATGATTCATTGGAACTTATGCCTCAAGTACCACCTCCCAACAGCAAAGAACTGGTGGGATCACAAACCTGCAAAAGTGTTGGAAAATGAGCACGCAAAGATACTGTGGGACTTCCGAATCCAGACTGACAAAGTTCTGGAACACAACACACCAGACATCACAGTTGTGGCACAGTTGGATCATTGATGTCGCCATCCCAGGCGACAGTCACATTGATGAAAAACAACAGGAAAAACTCAGGACCTCAAGATTGAACTGCAAAGACTCCGGCAGAAACCAGTGCAGGTGGTCCCGGTGGTGATGGGCACACTGGGTGCCATGCCAAAAGGTCTCAGCCGGCATTTGGAAACAATAGACATTGACAAAATTACGATCTGCCAACTGCAAAAGGCCACCCTGCTGGGATCTGCTTGCATCATCCGAAAATACATCACACAGTCCTAGACACTTAGGAAGTGTTTGACTTGTGATTTTGTGAAACGAAATCCAGCATATCTATCTTGTTTGCTGTGTCATAAAATAATAATAATAATAATAATAATAATAATAATAATAATAATAATAATGATGTATGGGTGCTTGGTTCTGCCATTCTTTAGACACTCACCTATGCAGGTAAGTACATAAGACAGGTATGCTAGGTGAATGCATAGCTGGCAAACACTACCTTCTTCTTGGACTATAAATTTCCAGAGTTCTGGGATTTGTAGTCCAAAAGCTTTCCTATCTTGGGAGGGCTCCATATGGATATGCCAAGCCTCAAAGTAATAATAATAATAATAATAATAATAATAATAATAATAATAATAATAATAATAATAATAATATCATCTGAAAATACATCACACAGTCCTAGACACTTGGGAAGTGTTCGACTTGTGATTTTGTGAAACGAAATCCAGCATGTCTATCTTGTTTGCTGTGTCATACAATAAAATAATAATAATAATAATAATAATAATAATAATAATAATAATAATAATAAATGCAGTAAAATAATAAATGTAATAATAATAATAAATGCAGTCAAATAATAATAATGTATGGGTGCATCTACACTGTAGATATAATTCAGTTTGACACCACTTTGACTGCCATGGGATCTTATTAATTGTCGTTTGGTGAAGCACCGGCACTCTTTGGCAGAGCAGGCTAAAGACCTTGTGAAACTACAACTCTCAGGACCTCATAGCATTGAACCCGGGCAATGAAAGTGTTGTGTAACTGCATCGCTTTCAAGTTCAATTGGGCCGGGGCTCAAGAAAAACAAAAGCCACAAAAGCAGTACAAACAAATGAACACAAACAAGTTCGAAGAATTCAAAGAGCTTAAACCACGTTCTCGTCGCACCTTCCTGATGAACTGTCACCGATTTAATCCAATGCCAGGGACCTGGAGTTCACGGAAGGCGATGCCAACGAAAACTAGCTAGTCCGAAAGGCACCACCAAATCCTTTGTGATTTTTACTCTAATATGGTTACACTTTTTGGCAATATTAAGAGCTGAGCTTTTAAACCCTGACCTGTCTAATTCGTCAGTTCAGTTCTCATGTTTCAGCTTTTAAAGCTTTCCCAGTGACAGTATTTCTTTCTTATATAGAAAGACCCAAGATAGGTTTTCTTCAGCCCTTAGTAACTGTAACCACACCTCAATGAACTTTGTGGTTGTGTGCCTTTAAATGGGTGACTTGCCCAAAGTCACCCAAAGGGCATCTACAGTGTGCAATTAATGCAGTTTGACACTACTTCTAAGTGCAATGGCTCAATGCCATGGAATTGTGGGAAATGTTGTTAGGTGAGACACCAGTATGGCAGAAAAGGCAGACAACGTTCTCAAATGACTAAGATTCTATAGCATTCGGCTATAGCAGTTCAAGTGGTATAGAACTGCATTAATTTTATTTATTTATTATTTACAGTATATATATTCCGCCCTTCTCACCTCGAAGGGCACTCAGGGTGGATCACAATGCACATATACATGAGAAATATTCAATGCCATTAAACATACAACATATATAGACAGACACAGAGGCAATTTAACATTTTCCAGCTTCATGAGGATATACTCGATTCCAGCTGCTGGTTCACCATCCCTTGTGACACCAAGTCCTTGATGGAGTACTTCCCCATTCTTCTGAATGCTGCTGGAAGGTTTTATGGTGTGATAAATTAGTAAAATAAGCCTCCCTGCATAAAGCGGTACCTAGCAATACCTAAATTTCCTACTCGACAGATGCAACTGTCTTTTGGGCTGCATAGGTCAACAACAAGCTAGACTATTAATGGTCGGGAGCTTACTCCGACCCGGTCTGGCTTCGAACTCATGACCTCTCGGTCAGTAGTGCTTTATTGCAGCTGGCTACTAACCAACTGCGCCACAACCCAGTTTTACAGTGCGGATGCACTCTTAAGGCTGGATCTACAGTGATTTGAACTGCATTATATGTTCAGTGTATGTAGACCCCTATAATGCATTTAATGCAGTTCAAACTGTAAGATATGGGTCTCCATTGACCAACCATATAATGCAGTTCAAGCTGTAAGATATGTAAGTGGAGATCCAGCCTTCATCTTGGGGAAAAGGCAGAATATAAAGAAAATCAATATAATGTAACAAGAACAACTAGTCATTACAGAAATACTTTAAAGGAGTAAGGTGAATTTTTTGTCATCATTATGTTTTCATAATGTTTACATTTCATTGAAGAAGAACATCCTAAGGATATCGACTTGGAAGTAAACTTTTCTTTATGGTAGCATTCACGCCTACTTTTGTTGAACCTTTTTTTGCTTCAGGAAGGTCAGCAGCCCAGTTCTCACCTAACCATTGAGATCTGTTGTCTGCATTTCACTCAAATCTTTGACATGTTTGAAATGGCCAAAACAGGAGGATGTAATCATTCACTTGCATGGAATTACAAAGAGAAATCCATGTAAAACTAAGGTGTAAAAATCTGAAATTCAAATCTTGATGAAAATGATGCTCAGACTGAATCCTGGGAATTGTAGTTTGGTGAGATACCAGGACTCTATGGCAGAAAAGGTAAACAATCTTCTCAAACTACTAGGATTTTATAGCATTAAGCTATATTTCCCTTTATTCTGCTCAAGCCTTGGTAGTCAGATTTTGCTATTTTTAGTTACGAAATTATTTCTTAAAATTAAAGACATTTTCTTTTACCTCTGTCAGTTTTCATTCCTTCCTCTTTTATTTACATAAATCTGCTAATGGCAGGGATGTAGACTATTCAGCAGAGAAACTTTTCCCTGTATTTTTAAAATTCTGCTTGTTGTATTAAACTGGTAAACCTCTTATCATGTTCCCATATACAAGCTACTTTATTTAATGATTGATGTGGGATTTTTATTTTGATAAAAACAGCAGAGCATCCAAAATATGCAAAAACAGGATACTTATGGTTGAGCATTCAGCTCACACCAAGCAGGGCGTGAAGTGCCATGTGGCTGTAAAGAATTCAGAGCTTAGGAGACAAAGATCCAGTTTTGTCTTTAAAATACAAAAGGTTTATTTACAAAAATAATAGCTACATTTCTTATTAGTAAATAACTAGTTGTGCCCGGCCACGCGTTGCTGTGGCTTATGGGAATGCTTTGTTGGCCAGGTGGAATAGCAGTGAATAGCCTTGCAGCCTCAAAGCCTGACCATTTTCTTCTTACGGGAATCCTTGTTTGATGAGCTGGAATACAAAGGAATAGACTTGCTGCTTGGAAGGCTGGATTATATGGCAGTGTGGAGTCAAGATAATCCAGTTCAAAGCAGATAGTATAAGATTCTAAATGGGTTATATAGCTGTGTGGAAAGGCCTTGAGTCTACACTGCCATATAATCCAGTGCAAATTAGATAATCTGTGGAAGAAGCCTAAGTGAGGCCTAACTGTGCCTGTCCCCTGGGCTGAGTGGGTTGCTAGGAGACCAAGTGGGCAGAGATTAGCCCTCTAAACTGGCAGCAATTGGATAAAAACAATTATTGCTCTCCCTCTAATTAGGACTTTATTTTTCTTTTCTTTTTGTTGTATCAACCTAGTGGCATGGATGATGGGTTGTGTTGTCAAATTTCGAGGTTGGGGGGCCTGTAGTTTTGTTGTTTTGTCCACTGCCGTGATTCCATCACTCTTTTATATATATAGATAGATAACTGATCTACACTAACTAACCCCATCTCTTCTAGGGTTCATAAGAGAGGGAAAAATCTCCAAGCACACATCTCTCCTGACAGGGCTGGCCCAAGGTAATTTTCAAGTGTAGGTGAACAGAATTTTGGCCTCGCGGTTGAACCGCCCCTGTCTCCTGACACACAAGCTCTCAATGCACACAGCACACACCAAGATGTAAAAAATAGAAAGTCAAAGACAAATGACATGCACCTGCAAAGTATCCATATTCAGAGGTGTCTGGCTGGCCATCTGTTAAGAGTGCTTTGATGGTGTCTTCCTACATGGCAGAATGTGACTAAACTGGATGGTCCATGGGATCTCTTCCAACACTACCATTCTATGAGTCTTATGCAAATATAATCATTGAAAATCCAGAGGTGTCCAAATGGCCATCTGCTAGGAGTGCTTTGATAGTGTCTTCCTACCTGGCAGAATGTGACTGAACTGGATGGTCCATGGGATCTCTTCCAACACTACCATTCTATGAGTCTTATGCGAATATAATCATTGAAAATTCAGAGGTGTCCAAATGGCCATCTGCTAGGAGTGCTTTGATGGTGTCTTCCTATCTAGCAGAATGGATGGCCCATGGGATCTCTTCCAACACTACCATTCTATGAGTCTTATGCAAATATAATCATTGAAAATTCAGAGGTGTCCAAATGG
Organism: Anolis carolinensis; assembly: GCF_035594765.1. Classification (NCBI taxonomy): domain Eukaryota; kingdom Metazoa; phylum Chordata; class Lepidosauria; order Squamata; family Anolidae; genus Anolis; species Anolis carolinensis. The sequence goes on along the minus strand of NW_026943820.1, from coordinate 25,845,052 downwards.
ACATCTGCTAGGAGTGCTTTGATGGTGTCTTCCTATCTAGCAGAATGGATGACCCTTGAGAACTCTTCCAAAACTACAATTCTATGATTCTAATTTAATTTAATAATTGAAAAAAATCAAAAGCTCAGCAATGTCTCCTCTTGCGTCCAGCTTTCTAAAAGTATGGAACAAATGCAAAATCTCAGATCGATCTCTTCTTTGAAATCACTTCCTCCATGCTTTGCATTTCCCAGATTCTTCCTGTTGCGCTCTAAGAGTCGCAAGTGAACCATGAGGTCATTCGCATCGGAATCCGTTCCCTTGACTAAGAACTTTCACCGGATTGCGCACTGTTTGCACAGTGGTGGAGTTCAATGCAAGGAGGTCGTTGCGACATAACACCGAAGGCAGGGTGCTGGGTCTTTATTCCTTCCAGTTCTTACCAGAATTATCTACAAATTATTCTGAAATGGGAGATGCTCTAGATTTCTTACCGATTAGGGTTTCTAGTTCAGGACAGGTCCTGAGACATCGCAGGCAAAATCTGAGCTCTATGCATGCACCCAGGTGACATCATTCACTAAAAACTTTCACCTACTTGAGTTGCTTCACAGAAGAAAAATGGTATATATATGACTGTGTTGTCAAACTGGGTTGCTGAGAATTTTTCGGGCTGTATCACCATGTTCCAGTAGCATTCTCACCTGACATTTTGCCTGCATTTGTGGCTAATGGCATATTTTGTTCGTAGTGAAGTGTATAAAGTCCAGAGTTTGAGAAAGAACCCTTGACTATTTGAAGCAAGTGTGAATGTTGACATAAGCAAGCTTGAATGGGGATGAGTAGCCATGAAGCTGCAAAGTCAATCAGTGAGGGGATCTGCATAAAGGTAGCTTGGCCTCTGTTGCCTGGAGGCATCCTCTGTTTGGGAGATGTTAACTGCTACTTGATTGTTTGCTATCTGTGGTTCTCCTGTTTCTGTGTGGTGTTCATTATTTATTGTCTAAATTCTGAACACGAAGGGCATCTGCATAGAGAACTGCAGACTAATTCAGCCAGAAAATTCAGCCAGATAAGTTCAGCCAACCTGAACACAGAATATTATTTGAGAACACAGACATTCTAGACCACTCTGACAACCATCATGTCAGACTACACAGAGAAGCCATTGAAATCCTCAAGCATGTGAACAAGTTCAACTGAAAAGGATGAAACCATGAAAATGAACAAAATCCAATTACCAGTACAGTAGAGTCTCACTTATCCAACATAAACGGGCCGGCAGAACGTTGGATAAGCGAATATGTTGGATAATAAGGAGAGATTAAGAAAAAGCCTATTAAACATCAAAATAGGTTATGATTTTACAAATTAAGCACCAAAACATCATGTTATACAACAAATTTGACAGAAAAAGTAGTTCATTACACATTAATGCTATGTAGTAATCACTGTATTTACGAATTTAGCACCAAAATATCACAATTTATTGAAAACATTGACTACAAAAATGCGTTGGATAATCCAGAACATTGGATAAGTGAGTGTTGGATAAGTGAGATTCTACTGTATTTAAAAAACACCAGAATCAAGACAGTAAATGATGAACACCAATCAGAAACAGGAGAACTCCAGACAACAAGCAATCAAGAGCTAGTTAACATCTCCCAAACAGAGGATAATAATAATAATAATAATAATAATAATAATAATAATAATAATAATAATAATAATAAAACTTTATTTATACCCCGCCACCTCTCCCCAACAGGGACTCGGGGCGGCTTACATGGGGCCATGCCCAGAACAATGCAATATAACAAAATATAAAAAACAACAAATCATAGTACAATTAACCAATACAATAGATAAAAATATGCATAAAAGGATAAAAAGGATGCCTCCAGGCAACAGAGGCCAGGCTACCTCTATGCTGCCTATGCTCCTATCCCGAAGATTTCACCTCACTTTCTGTCCTGTGATCATTATTTTGAAAAATATGGCTTGTTATTGAAACAAGGATTTGTATTAAAGCTTCAGTGGATATATCTTTTCCCCATGATAAGTCTTTCAGGGGTGAATTTTAAGGCATGTTCAATACTCGCTTCCAAAGTAGGGGCGCTGGCGCTTCAGTTCTAAAGTCATTTCCGATTTTTGAACCAAAAAATTTGAAACTTTACAAAAATTCGGAATATTCGTAATTAATTCGTTAATGGCAGACGCGCATGCGCAATGGTGAAAAACAGCGCTGGGGGGGGGAACTTTACAGGTTTCTCCCATCCTCATTTTTTGAGCTATCCTGATCAAATTTGGTACAGTGGTAGAACCCATATAACACTGCTAGCTCACCAAATTTCAGAACGTTTCCCTTATCCTCTGATTTTTGGCGAATTATCATAGCTTATATAAAAAACCAATCCAGTTAACTGAGAGTCTAAAAAAATACTCTTTACCTGAAATTCTTGGGACCAGAAGTGCTTTGAGTTTTGGATTTATTTATTTATTTGGAAACACTATTTTGTCCAATACCATTAAAAAGTCCCACTTTCTTTCTCTCTCTCTCTCTCTCCTAGCTATTTGGTTTTTTCCCATCTGTTATTTTGGCCACTTTGATCGCACTTGGATGTTGTCCAGCCATACAGGTCTCCGTTTTCATTATTACCGAGTTAATTGGAATGCAAACTCCTTTTGGACTTGGGACTCGGCTCGCAATAGTTGAAGGAAGTCAAGGATGACAAAGGAAAACGGAAGAATAAACTGGGAGGCTATAGAATTAACCAGTTCAGTTCCTACCAAAGTGGGACAGTTTGGAGAGTATTTCAATGTACTGTATATACTCGAGTATAAGCCTAGTTTTTCAGCCCTCTTTTTAAGACTGAAAAAGCCCTCCTCGGCTTATACTCGGGTGAGGGTCCTGGTTGGCTTATATTTGGGTCAGCTTATACTTGATAATATATGGTATATTTATTCTTTTTCTCTATTATTATTAATATTATTACATTTATTATTTTTCTCTATTATTGTTACTACTATTACATTTATTTTACTCTATTTTTATTATTATTAATAATACATTTATTATTTCACTCTTATCTTATTATTATTTTTATTGCATTTATTATTTTACTCTATTTATTATTACATGTATTATTTTCCCGTATTTATTATTACTACTGTATATACTCGAGTATAAGCTTAGTTTTTCAGCCCTCTTTTTAAGACTGAAAAACCCCCGCTTGGCTTATACTCGGGTGAGGGTCCTGGTTGGCTTATATTTGGGTCAGTTTATACTCGATAATATATGGTACATTAATTATTTTTCTCTATTATTATTGGTATTATTACATTTATTATTTTTCTCTATTATTGTTGCTACTATTACATTTATTTTACTCTATTTTTATTATTATTAATATATTTATTATTTCACTCTGATATTATTATTATTATTATTATTATTATTATTGCATTTATTATTTTACTCTATTTATTACTACATGTATTATTTTCCTGTTATTATTATTATTATTACATGTACATTATTACATTATTATTATTACACGGGCTCGGGCTGTGGCGCAGGCTGGAGAGCAGCTGCAATGAATCACTGCAATGAATCACTCTGACCAGGAGGTCATGAGTTCGAGGCCGCTCGGAGCCTATGTTTGTTTGTCTTTGTTCTATGTTAAAAGGCATTGAATGTTTGCCTATATGTGTAATGTGATCCGCCCTGAGTCCCCTTCGGGGTGAGAAGGGCGGAATATAAATGCTGCAAATAAATAAATAAATAAATATAAATGTATTATTTTCCTGTAATAATAATAATAATAATAATAATAATAATAATAATAATAATAATAATAATTACATGTATTATTTTCCTGTATTTATTATTATTATTACATGTATTATTTTACTCTATTATTATTAAAAGGATACATAAGCACATTTACATGGAAGAAGATGAGAATAATGATTTGATCAGAGTTGGACAGTCTTATCTTAAATTTGAGCTTTATGTAACTATTCAAAAACATTTAACCTACTGATGCCTCAGTTAATGTAATTTTATTGGTATCTATTCTTATTTCTGAAATTTCCCACCCTCGGCTTATACTGGAGTCAATATTTTCCCAGTTTTTTTGTGGTAAAATTAGGTGCCTCGGCTTATATTCGGGTCGGCTTATACTCGAGTATATACAGTATATCTATAACTCTTGATATCTACCTTGGGTGCAGCTACACTGTATGAATGCAGTGGCACTCCACTTTACCTGCCACGGCTCAATGTTATGGAAGCCTGCGAGTTTGGGAATAGTTTAATTCCTGAACTTTCCAAAATGGTTCCATACCTTTACTTAAGAAAGTGTGCAAACTTGTCATTTTTAAAACAGCATCCACAAGGTGCGTGAAACACAAGGTCATTGCCAGGTTTTCCAGTAAAAGCCAACCCCCTCTGTCCGGTAATTATTAGTTGTTAAGATGCCAATACGGTGACATCAGATGGCTACAAGGCACAGGATGTGTCCAAGTTCATACAAGAGCCTCCAAGTCCTGCTTAACCTGCCAAGCTGGTCAGGTGCTACAACCTTCAGAATCAACTTAAGAGAAAGTCTGGGATGATGATGATGATACATTTTTTATGTTCAACCAGCTTGGGGACCCAGCGATGCCTGGGTTATTTGAAAAAGGCATTATTTGTCTTTGAATGTTAAGGTAAAGGTAAAGGTTTCCCCTGACATTAAGTCCAGTCATGTCTTATTCTGGGGGTTGGTGCTCATCTCCATTTCTAAGCCCAAGAGCCGGCGTTGTCCGTAGACACCTACAAGGTCATGTGGCCACTGGCATGACTGCATGGAGCGCTGTTACCTTCCCGCCGGAGCGATACCTATTGATCTACTCACATTTGCTTGTTTTCGAACTGCTAGGTTGGCAGAAGCTGGAGCTAACAGCGGGCGCTCACTCCGCTCCCGGGATTTGAACCTGGGACCTTTCGGTCTGCAAGTTCAGCAGCTCAGCGCTTTAACACACTTCACCACCAGAGCTCCTATTCTTGAATATAAGCTGACCCAAATATAAGCCAACCAGGATCCTCACCCGAGTATAAGCCGAGGGGGGCTTTTTCAGTCTTAAAAAAAGGGCTAAAAAACTAGGCTTATACTCAAGTATATACAGTATATCAGTTCTACGACATTTACAGTAGAGTCTCACTAATCCAAGCCTCGCTTATCCAAGCCTCTGGATTATCCAAGCCATTTTTGTAGTCAATGTTTTCAATATATTGTGATATTTTGGTGCTAAATTCATAAATACAGTAATTACAACATAGCATTAGTGTGTAAAGAACTACATTTTCTGTAAAATTTGTTGTATAACATGATGTTTTGGTGCTTAATTTGTAAAATCATAGCCTAATATGATCTTTAATAGGTTTTCTTTAATCCCTCCTTATTATCCAAGATATTTGCTTATCCAAGCTTTTGCCGGCGCGTTTAGCTTGGATAAGTGAGACTCTACTGTACTTGTCCTGGCTTCATGCTATAAGATCCCAGAATGTGTAGTTTTCTTAAATACTTGAAATGCTCTAACAACCAGACTACAAATTCCAGATTTCCATATCTTGTGAAGTAATGGAAAATATGGGACAAGAAATAGATGCCGGATTCTGGTTTTTTTCAGCAATGGTAACATTATTTCACATAGTATTCTAGTACTAAGAACCAATTGGAATCCCCCATTCTGTTCACCAAATATTTTCCAAGGGTGTCTTTGAATTTGTCCAGCAGTTTAAGGGAAACCTAAGACAATGACGTTTGGGTATCATCAACCAGGAAAAAGAAATTGGATATGTTTGAGGCAAGTCCCGACTTGTCCAGCATTTCTGGGAGTGGGTAAAAGTTCATCCAACTTTCCATTTGGACTTTTACTGCTTTGTGTAACTTTGAGAGGGCAGCCAAGGTGAGCCAAGGCAACCCTTAATGGCCCTTTCTATCCATAACTAAATCTAAATATTTACTTAGGCCTTTGAAAGGGATGTTTGGTTATTTCTGTGTAGGGGGAGAAATGGACTGGACAAGCCGTCCTTGCTCCGTTGCATGAAATATTTCTATTTCGAGCACACAAAAAGATGATCAGAAAACCTCAGCTGGTTTTTCTCAATCACTTGGAAGAAGCCTTCTACCAGTTTGAAATGGTTCTTATAAATGGGAGAAATTGAGCCCACAATCCTTCAGACTGTTGAGGGGTCGAATTTTCATTTGGGGAAAAAAACCGAACAAATTCCTATGCACACTGCACGTATCTTATTTGTAGTGCAAAACAACAATAACAATGAAAGAACAATACAATATTTAAAAATGAAAATAATTTTAACCAACATAAACCTATTGTCAGGACCCAGGCTACAGAACACCAATAACCATGCGCAGAGGCCGGATTCTATCTAATATCTTTATTAAAGGAATATATAAAGTCAATAAAAACAAGTGAAGAATATAGTTCAGAAGTAGACCTTTCAGGAAAGGTCAAATATAGTCCAGGAAAATAATGTCCAATATGTGATATTAGAGTCCAAAGTTATAATCCATTAACCGAAACACACACTTTGCCAAGCAATAGTGTGGGGAGATGACAAGGTCTTTTAGTCCATTGAAGCTTGACAACAAGGCTGGAAAACAAACTAGATTCTTGGCTAGACAAGACTTGGTACGAGGCAAACAAGAAGCAAGAACAAGGTCCGTGGCGAGGTCCGTGGAACAAGGCAGGCTTGGAACTTGGTCCTGGAAACAAGGAACTGGAGTTGCGTAGTCCACACATGATCTCACTCCTCAAGCTGACGAATTGACTCCGCAAGGTTTCCTTCGCGGCAAAACACCTAAATAGGGTCTCGTTTCCCGCCAGAAGAACACTTTCCCTGGAGAACTAGAAGTGAAACCCAACTCTGTCCAGATGCATGACTCCTTAGAATTTCCCAAGGGAAGCAGACCTAATCAGCTAATTGTTTGGCTGTGATTCTGAGGCTCCGGTGATTCGCCTCCCTAGTTCCTCTATCTCTATTATAATTGTCCTTTCGAGAAAACGGGGGAGAATTCTGCCCAAGGCTTGTTTGGCTGACTTCTTGAGGGCAAACATCCTCCAGGTGCAGGGGCTCCGATTCTGGCTGAACTGGTGGAAATCCCATGTTTTCCTCCTCGTCTGCCACAATAGTACTAGGAACGGGACTACAAGGCCCATGAGACATCACACCTATCAGGATTTCAATGGGAAGTGTGGGCCTGCTTCTGGCCAATGAGATAGTCAGGTTAATCAGGATTGTTGTTGTTGTTGTTGTGTGTCTTCAAGTCATTTCAGACTTTGGGTGAGCCTAAGTCCAAAATTATTTATTTATTCATTTACTACATTTATTTACTACATGTATATCCCACCCTTCTCACCCCGAAGGGAACTCAGGGCAGCTGTATGTACATACAATCTATATATATATAAGGGTAATGAAATTTCGGCCTAGGACAAAACAAGAAAACTACACATCCCAGAAACATTAAACTTGGCAGCACAACCCCTCATCCATGCCTCTACGTTCATACAACAAAAAGAAAAATAAAGTCCTAATTAGAGGGAGAGGAATTATTGTTTTTATCCAATTGCTGCCAATTAAAAGGCTAAGCTCCACCCACTTGGTCTCCTAGCAACCCACTCAGCCCAGGGGACAGGCAGAGTTAGGCCTCACTTAAGCCTCTTCCACACTGCCTATAAAATACAGATTATCAGATTTTAACTGGATTAGATGGCAGTGTAGGTTCAAGGCCCTTCCACACAGCTATATAACCCATATAATCTTATATTATCTGCTTTAACTGGATTATCTGGACTCCACACCTTTACCCTTTACCTTAACTACCACCAATTCCTTAATACTTTATTTCCCATACCACCATACTTCGCCACAGCAACGCGTGGCCAGGCACAGCTAGTATATTATATATTTATAAATTATTGTATATTATATATATAAACTAGCTGTGCCCAGCCACGCGTTGCTGTGGCGAAGTATGGTGGTATGGGAAATAAAGTATTGAGGAATTGGTGGTAGTTAAGGTAAAGGGTAAAGGTTTTCTCCTGACATTAAGTCCATTATAAATGGGTTATATAGCTGTGTGGAGGGGCCTTGAGTCTACACTGCCATATAATCAAGTTAAAATCTGATAATTTGTATTTTATAGGCAGTGTGGAAGAGGCCTAAGTGAGGCTTAACTCTGCCTGTGAGTGGGTTGCTAGGAGACCAAGTGGGCGGAGCTTAGTCTTCTAACTGGTAGCAATTGGATAAAAACAATTATTCCTCTCCCTCTGATTAGGACTTTATTTTTCTTTTCTTTTTGTTGTATCAACCTAGAGGCGTGGATGATGGGTTGTGTTGTCAAATTTCGAGGTTGGGGGGCCTGTAGTTTTGTTGTTTTGTCGGTTGCCGTGATGCCACCACTCATTTATATATATAGATATTTATGTAAAATTAGAATAGCATGTTGCTATGGCACAGGAGACAAGATGTGAACTATTTTCCTGGCTCTCTCTTTTCTGTGTTGTTAGAAAATGTGCTTTACATCTGCTATCATGCCCCGGGACCCTGGCCAGCAAGTTGTTATTAATTTTGCATCCTTGCAGAGACTTGCAGGGCGAGGCCAGATTACTTTTCGTATCTCTTATCATTCAAATGTTCTTCAATCTGAAGGATCTGTGTGCATCTAGACTGCAAGGTGACTGAAATGGCGCCTCTTTGACTGCCATGGAGTCATGGGGGCTGTATTTTTACAGAGGACCTCAGCAAACTAAAAATCCCACGATTGCAAGCAAACATAATTTGCGAGGTCTCTGGCAGTCTGCACGGGCTTTCCTGCTTTGCCCAACCAAGCTTTTGATGTTTTCAGATATTGACTCCTCGCTGTGCCGTTGCCTCCAGCTGCTTTCATTGTGAGCCGAGGCAAAAACACGTGGCAACACCCTTTTTCTTTCTTTCATGTCATTACAAAGACTGTTTAGCCCTCCAGCTTTTCCTATGAAGAGAGCAAAAGAAGGGAAACAACTTCCTGGGGTGTTTTTTTTTTTGGAGTCTGGCAATTTGCATTTTATGGACCAAAATGTACTTTTAAGGAAACACATCCCAGCAAGATACAGCTTCTCAAAGCTCATGGGAACGGTTTTGGGACGCGGTAGCATAGCAGGTTAAACCGCTAGATGCAGGAAAGCAACATCTCTGTAGACAGCCCATTCTCTCACACCAGAAGCGACTTGCAGTATGTTCTCAAGTAACTTCTGACACAACAAAAATAATCCTAAATTGTTATGCTGATGGTTTTATGCTAAGCTGCTTTGAGTCCTCCTTGCGGGAGATAAAGCGGGGTTTAATAAATAAAATAATACAGTAGAGTCTCACTTATCCAACATAAACGGGCCGGCAGAATGTTGGATAAGCGAATATGTTGGATAATAAGGAAGCATTAAGGAAAAGCCTATTAAACATCAAATTAGGTTATGATTTTACAAATGAAGCACCAAAACATCATGTTAGACAACAAATTTGGCAGAAAAAGTAGTTCAATACGCAGTAATGCTATGTAGTAATTACTGTATTTATGAATTTAGCAACAAAATATCATGATATATTGAAAACATTGGCTACGAAAATGCGTTGGATAATCCAGAACGTTGAATAAGCGAATGTTGGATAAGTGAGACTCTACTGTAATAATAATAATAATAATAATAATAATAATAATAATAATAATAATAATAATAATAATAATATGTTGTCGAAGGCTTTCATGGCCGGGATCACAGGGTTGTTGTATGTTTTTTGGGCTGTATGGCCATGTTCCAGAAGTACTGGAACATGGCCATACAGCCCGAAAAACATACAACAACCCAATAATAATAATAATAATAATAATAATAATAATTCTGAAACAACACACCAGACGGTAGCATAGCAGATTAAACCGCTAGATGCAGGAAAGCAACATCTCTGTAGACAGCCAATTCTCTCACACCAGAAGCGACTTGCAGTATGTTCACAACAAAAATAATCCTAAATTGTTATGCTGATGGTTTTATGCTAAGCTGCTTTGAGTCCTCCTTGCGGGAGATAAGGCGGGGTATAAATAAATAATAATAATAATAATAATAATAATAATAATAATAATAATATGTTGTCGAAGGCTTTCATGGCCGGGATCACAGGGTTGTTGTATGTTTTTCGGGCTGTATGGCCATGTTCCAGAAGTACTGGAACATGGCCATACAGCCCGAAAAACATACAACATCCCAATAATAATAATAATAATAATAATAATAATAATAATAATAATAATTCTGAAACACAACACACCAGACGGTAGCATAGCAGGTTAATCCGGTAGATGCAGGAAAAGCTGCTAACTGGAGTGTTAGCAGTTTGAAGCCACGAGTTGGGGTGAGCTCCCAACTGTCAGCCCTAGCTTCAGCCAACCTAGCAGTTCGAAAGAATGCAATACAAGTAGATCAATAGGGAAGGTGAAAGGCCGCCCCATGCAGACTTGCTCGCAAAAAATCAGACACCTCCAGATGTATCAGAAGCAAACCGAGGGTACAGCTGCAATGTATTTAAAGACACAAAGTTAAAAACTTTGCATTATACTAAATGCCCTTTGACCAGTAGCTAGCCACTTGGAGTGCCTCTGGTGTTGCTATAAGAAGGTTCTCCATGGTGCATGTGGCAGGGCTCAGGCTGCATTGTAATAGTTGTTCTTCTCCACACTCACATGTTGTGGATTCCACTTTGTAGCCCCATTTCCTAAGGTTGGCTTTGTGTCTCGTGGTGCCAGAGCGCAGTCTTTTCATCACCTTCCAAGTCGCCCCATCTTCTGTCTGCCCAGGAGATAGTCTCTCATTCAGTATCAGCCATGGCTTGTGGTTCCAGGTTTTAGCCTGCCACTTTTGGACTCTTGCTTGCTGAGGTGTTCCAGTGAGTATCTGTGGATCTTAGAAGACTATTTCTTGATTTAAGGTATTGGCTTGCTGGCTGATATCCAAAATAGGATGTGCCGGAAATATCACTGCCTTGGACCTTTCATTGCTGGCTGCTACTTCCCGGCGGATGTCAGGTGGTGCAATACCGGCTAAATAGTATAATTCCTCCAGTTGTGTAGGATGTAGACATTCTATAATAATGTGGCATGTCTCATTAAGAGCCACATCTACTGTTTTAACATGGTGAGATGTATTCCACACTGGGCATGCGTATTCAGCAGCAGAGTAGCAAAGCGCAAGGGCAGATGATTTCAGCCAGCTTTCGTGTGATATTATTTTTAGCACCCACTTTTTATTATTTATTTATTTATTTACAGTATTTATATTCCGCCCTTCTCATCCCGAAGGGGACTCAGGGCGGATTACAATGAACACATATATGGCAAACATTCAATGTCAACAGACAAACAACATATATAGACAGACACAGAGGCATTTAACATTTTTTTTCCAGCTTCACGATTCCGGCCACAGGGGGAGCTGTTGCTTCACTGTCCATTGGTGGCTGTTCTTCCTCTTCTTTTCCTCATGAGCAGTTTTATGGTGTTGTAGATTAGTTAAATTAGCCTCCCGCATAAAGCGTACCTAAATTTTCCCTACTTGACAGATGCAACTGTCTTTCGGGGCTGCTAGGTCAACAGCAAGCCGGGGCTATTTTTTTTTTATGGTCGGAGGCTTAACCCGACCCGGGCTTCAAACTCATGACCTCTCGGTCAGTAGTGATTTATAGCAGCTGGTTACTAGCCAGCTGCGCCACAGCCCACAGTATACTGCGCCACAGTATAATTTCTCCAGTTGTGTAGGATGTAGACATTCTGTAATAATGTGGCATGTCTCATTAAGAGCCACATCCACTGTTTTAACATGGTGAGACGTGTTCCATACTGGGCATACTTATTCAGCAGCAGAGTAGCAAAGCGCAAGGGCAAATGACTTCAGCCAGCTTTCATGTGATATTATTTTTAGCACCCACTTTTTGCGTGATATTCAAGTAGAGCTTCTTATAAGTCAGAGCAAGGTCCAGGGTAACTGCAGGGTAAGTTGGTGTGCTGCAATGTTCCAGTGGGATTACTTCCCTGGTAATCCTCAGAACTCGAGATGCTTGTCTGTTCTTAAGATGAAAAGCACACGTCTGTTTTTTAGATGGATTAGGGATCAGCTGGTTTTCCCTGTAATAGGCAGTATGAGCACCTAAAGCTTCAGACAGCTTCTGTTCAACCATTTCAAAGCTCCCTACTTGGGCGGTGATGGCTCTATCATCAGCATAGATTAAACTCTCTGTCTCTTCTGACAGTGGCTGGTCATTTGTGTAAATGTTAAACATTGATAGAGGAAGCACACTTCCCAGAGGCAGACCATCCTTCTGTTTTCACCATCTGCTTCTTTGACCCTGGAATTCAACAAAAAATCTCCTGTTTTGTACCCTGTTTCCCCTAAAATAAGACATCCCCAGAAAATAAGACCTAGTAGAGGTTTTGCTGAATTGCTAAATATAAGGCCTCCCCCGAAAGTAAGATCTAGCAAAGTTTTTCTTTGGAAGCATGCCTGCCGAACAGAACACCAGAGCATGAAGGATTGGTAAATGTACGTACCATAGGGTGTTGTACATGGAAATATTGGTAGTAACAAGAAATTCTTGATAGGATTCATAGTTTGTCTGGTTATGCTGGTTTGTGATGACAACTACTGTACAGTATATAATAAATGTTCTTTTTTTTTTTTTGTTCAACAATAAATGTGAATTCTTCTTCATGGAATAATAAGACATCCCCTGAAAATAAGACCTAGAGCATTTTTGGGAACAAAAATTAATATAAAACACCGTCTTATTTTCAGGGAAACACGGTAGCAGATTCCCTATAAAGCAGATGAGGTGGTAGTCCTTTGTGATATTATAAGTTTTTCTCAGGAGAAGGCAATGATTTGCAGTATCATATGTTTCTGACAGTTCTATGAAGGCAGCTCCTGTAATCTGCTGCCTTTCAAACCCATCTTCTATGTGCTGAGTCAGGTTCAACACTTACGATGTGCAGCTTTTGCCTTTCCTGAAGCCAGCTTGCTATGGAATCACACCTGGGGCTTTTCCCCATAATTCTATGCAAAATAAATTTCTCCAGAACTTAGTCAAGATGGCACAACAACTTGCATCTTGTTGTAAAAGGCATTGAATGTTTGCCTTATACAGTAGAGCAGGGGTCCTCAAACTTTTTAATTCGAGGGCCAGTCCACAATCCTTCAGATTGTTGAGGGGCCGGATTATCATTTGGAAAAAAAAATACAAACAAATTCCGATGCACACTGCACATGTCTTATTTGTAGTGCAAAAACAACAACAACAACAACAACGAAAGAACAATACAATATTTAAAAATAAAAACAGTTTTAACCAACATAGATTGGTCAGGATTTCAATGGGAAGTGTGGTCCTGCTTCTGGCCAATGAGATAGTCAAGTTAATTAGGATTGTTGTTGTTGTTGTGTGCCTTCAAGTCATTTCAGACTTTGGGCGAGCCTAAGTCTAAAATGTATTTATTTATTATTTATTTATTTACTGCATTTATTTACTACATTTGTATCACAGCCTTCTCACCCCAAAGGGGACTCAGAGTGGCTTACAAATTATATGTACATACAATATATTATATTATTAGCATAGCACAATATTAGCATTATATATTACTATATTAAACTATACCACTAGACTGTAGTATTATTAGTAATATTATATGTAATATAGAATATATAATTAATATTATTATTATATGGTATCATTATTAGTGTTATATTGTATTACATTATAATATTATTATCAATATTATATGTATATACAATATATTATAATATAAAACTGAGGGCGGGGGCCAGGTAAATGTCCTCGGAGGGCCGCATCCGGCCCCCGGGCCTTAGTTTGGGGACCCCTGCAGTAGAGTCTCACTTATCCAACATTCTGGATTATCCAATGCATTTTTCTAGTCAATGTTTTCAATACATCATGCTATTTTGGTGCTAAATTCGTAAATATAGTAATTACTACATAACATTATTGCATATTGAACTACTTTTTCTGTCAACTGTGTTGTATAACATGATGTTTTGGTGCTTAATTTGTAAAATCATAACCTAATTTGATGTTTAATAGGCTTTTCCTTAATCCCTCCTTATTATCCAACATATTCGCTTATCCAACGTTCTGCCGGCCCGTTTATGTTGGATAAGTGAGACTCTACTGTATGTGTACTGTAATCCATTCATGGTCTCTCCAGGTAGATAAAGTAGAATATAAATAAAGTGTATTATTTTGCCCAGTTGCATATGATGCAGTGCAGACTCATATAATACAATTTAACTGCATTACATCCCAGTTTAGAATAAACTTGCATCTTTTAGCAAAAACTCGTATCGTTTAGCCATCCGAATTTGAGAGCGACAGTCCCAGTTAATCCTCTATTCCCCATTTCAACATACTCATATTAATTTTTTAGAAGTAAAAGCAGCAGAGATAATCCACTCTCTTTGTTAGCTTCCAAGATAGAGATGAATAATTCAAAAGAACAGGCACATCGCTAAATATGAAAGGGCTTTCAAGTCCCATGTTTATCGGTCTAATTACTTCCGCACCAGAATGATGCAACAACTCCAAGACAGCTGCAAAACAGATGTGTTAAGGAGGCATCAGCAGCATTACTTTCACTAACCAACGATGCACTGCCTTAACATCTGTAACAGAAATAGTTCTTTGATAATCTTCAAGATACATAAAAGTCAAAAGATATGTGCACCATATCACAAAGTCTCCCCCATGTTGATGGATCTGGATCAAACTTGGCACACATCCTTTTCATTAGGGCGACTAAAATGATCAAGGGCCTGGAGAACAAGCCCTATGAGGAGTGGCTTAAAGAGCTGGGCATGTTTAGCCTGCAGAAGAGAAGGCTGAGAGGAGACATGATGAGGGCCAGGGATCAAGAGGAGAGGTCATAGGGTTAGGGTTAGGGTTATTTATACCCATTGCGGGGTATAAATATAATAATAATAATAAGGAGACAGAAGGCCTGATCCTTGCAGCCCAGGAGCAAGCCATCAGAACAAATGCAATTAAGGCCAAGATCGAAAAATCAGCTGATGAACCAAAATGCAGACTATGCAAGGAAACTGATGAAACCATGGATCATATCCTCAGCTGCTGTAAGAAAATCGCACAGACAGACTACAAACAGAGGCACAACTATGTGGCCCAAATGATTCATTGGAACTTATGCCTCAAGTACCACCTCCCAGCAGCAAAGAACTGGTGGGATCACAAACCTGCAAAAGTATTGGAACATGAACACGCAAAGATACTGTGGGACTTCCAAATCCAGACTGACAAAGTTCTGGAACACAACACACCAGACATCACAGTTGTGGAAAAGAAAAAGGTTTGGATCATTGATGTTGCCATCCCAGGTGACAGTCGCATTGACGAAAAACAACAGGAAAAACTCAGCCGCTCTCAGGACCTCAAGATTGAACTTCAAAGACTCTGACAGAAACCAGTGCAGGTGGTCCCGGTGGTGATGGGCACATTGGGTGCCGTGCCAAAAGATCTCAGCCGGCATTTGGAAACAATAGACATTGACAAAATTACGATCTGCCAACTGCAAAAGGCCACCCGACTGGGATCTGCACGCATCATCCGAAAATACATCACACAGTCCTAGACACTTGGGAAGTGTTCGACTTGTGATTTTGTGATACGAAATCCAGCATATCTATCTTGTTTGCTGTGTCATAATAAAATAATAATAATAACAACAACAATAGCCTAGCCTTTGTTGCCTGGAGGCATCCTCTGTTTGGGAGGTGTTAACTGGCACTTGATTGTTTGCTGTCTGGGGTTCCCCTTTTTCTGAGTGTTGTTCCTTATTTACTTCCATGATTCTGGTGTTTTTTTAATACTGGTAACCAGATTTTGCTCTTTTTCGTGGTTTCCTCCTTTCTGTTGAAATTGTCCACGTGCTTATGGATTTCAGTGACTTCTCTGTTTAGTCTGACGTGCTGGTTGTCGGAGTGGTTCAGCATTTCTGTGTTCTCAAATAATATTCTGTCATGAACCAACCTGGACTCAGAATATTATTTGAGAACACAACAATGCTGGACCACTCTGACAACCATCATGTCAGATTACACAGAGAAGCACAGTGATTCCAGCCATGAAAGCCGTTGGCAACCCCTATATGTTTTTATTAAAATTCAGTGTGGTTTTCGGATCATTTTTGCACTCACTGGAACACACGACAACAAGTCCCACACTAGCTCCCTTTCTTCCGGAGATTGCATTCAAATGACCCGAGGAATGGGTGCAATGCCACGTCGCCACCCAAGAGCCACCCAGATTTAGTATCACCAAATCTTTGTTTTTTCCAGAAACTTTATTTAAACTTCCCAAATAAATATGTCCAACACTTGTGAAATTGATGAAAACTAAGCAAAGGTCAATCCTGCCATGAGTCGGAGAGATGATTTGAGGCTTATCACACCGAGCATTTGTTTATAAATACACAAAGTTCAAGGTAGCCACTGGAAGCCCATGTGTTGTGCCTTTCAGTGCTTGTGGTTGTGTTCCTTTTGATGCTCTGGCCTCCCTACATTATTTAAAAAGAAACACATTTTGGCATTGGCAACATTAATCTAAATCTAAACCAAGTAGTGACCTCCAAGCCGAAGGATCGAGTCTCCATCTCCCAAACCAAGGGAAATTACCCAAGTTAATTTACAAATATTGCTCATGCGCTTGGCCCATGCACCAATGGTTTGTTATGCAAGAGCATGATAAGAGTTATGAATTAACTGTAAGGTCAGGTGCTTGAGTTTCTAATATTGATGTTGACATACCATGATTTCATACCAGGAAAGGAATGAACTCGGCCTTTTGCCTCTTCTTCCTGATAAGTACCACGGTTGATCAGCTTAGCGCACTCGAATGCACTTTGCATGAGTCAGACTACCATTCCCTTTTAAAAATAAAATAAAAAATAAGGCCTCATCCTATCCTATCCCCATAATTTGCCCGCATTCTTATCAACATAGACTTTTTTCGTGTCAAGTTGCTTCTCGTGTGAGAAACTTGGCTGTCTGCAAGGACGTTGCCCAGGGGACACCCGGATGTTTTACTGTCCTCTGGGAGGCTTCTCTCATGTCTCCGCATGGGAAGCTGGAGCTGACAGTTGGGAGCTCACCTCAATCCCTGGATTCAAACCGCCAACCTTTTGGTCAGTAGTCCTGCCAGCACAAGGGTTTAACCCATTGCACCACCAACACAGACTAACAACTGGACTCTGTCCCACCTGTTTAACATAGATTTTATTTGTTTTATGACTTGCTTTATTGTTGATTGATTTGTTTTTATTGTTGTGTTTTATATTGTCTGTTTTGCCTGGGCTTGGTCCCATGTAAGGGGGAAATGGGTTGGGGTATAAAAATAAAATTATTATTATTATTATTATTATTATTATTATTATTATTATTATTATTATTTTATGATGACACAGCAAACAAGATAGATATGCTGGATTTCGTATCACAAAATCACAAGTCGAACACTTCCCAAGTGTCTAGGACTGTGTGATGTATTATTATTATTATTATTATTATTATTATTATTATTATTATTATTATTATTATTATTATTAAACAGTGGAGCCCCTGGTGGCACAGTGGATTAAACCACAGAGCTGCTGAACCTGCTGAGCAAAAGGTCGGTGGTTCAAATCCTGGTAGCGGGGTGAGCTCCCGCTGTTAGCCCCAGCTTCTTCCAACCTAGCAGTTCGAAAACATGCCAATGTGAGTAGATCAATAGGTACCGCTCCAGCTGGAAGGTAATGGCGCTCCATGCAGTCATGCCGGCCACATGACCTTGGAGGTGTCTATGAACAATGCCGGCTCTTTGGCTTAGAAATGGAGATGAGCCCCCAAAGTCAGACATGACTGGACTTAATGTCAGGAGAAAACCTTTACTTTTAATACAGTGAAATAATAAAAAAATAAATTAAAAACACAATAGACATTTCCTCAAGCAAATTCAACTATGAACCTATTACATGTACTTCTTGTTCTACTTTGCATTTCAGCTTCTGCTAAATCTAAACCAATATATTTAAAATTTATACATAACCACAAATAATATTTGTATACATACACACACATGCACACGCACAAGATAAGCAATTTGGTCCTTGAGAAGCAGTCTATATGTGCTCTTTTGCTCTATAAAAAGATCATTTTCAACAGATAGATAGACAGACAGACAGACAGATAGTGAAAGGAGAGATTTGGAGTTTATTTAGTTTTAGTGGGGATTGTAAGTAATTAATTTAAAATGTTTAAAAGATTGAGTTTTGTGTCAACTAAGGTTGCCAAACTTGAAAACCGGCCTGTACAATTTTGTAAAGGGACGAATTTCAAGTTTTTTTTTTTTTTGTTAGCCGGATGCATTTCTCTTTTCTGCGCAACATTAAAGCCACAGGGAAAGATTGTTAGAGGCAAAGGCAATGCTGGCAAATAATTCAGTCTCCACCTTTTCAGGCCCACCCATCACACACAGAGAAAAGGTGGCACGGTTATCTCTCTCGTCGGGTCTCAGCATCTGTAAAAGTCCGGGCACTTTCCCCTTGTCTCCATTCCTTCTTCCCTGTTTTGCTTTGCTTGCGCTTGCTGCGTTTTCTTTTTCAGATCTGGAATCCTGAGGGCGATGATCTTATCTCTAACCCTCATCCTGTGATATGACTTATGACTGCTGCAAGGTCACTTTGCACAAACATGAGCACAGATACAATCTCTTAGACTATTATAACCTCTGGGAGTAATAATTACTACTTCAACCTGGGTGTGCTTCATGCTTTTGTTGGCGATGTACAAAACTCACGGTTTCCAGATTCTATCTTCTTTCTCTTCCCTTGCTTGTATCAAAGGACAAGGTCTTAGTTTTCTTTTTTGCCCTGTATGGAAACCCATACATATTTTGTAGGCATGTCTGATCGATGAAAAAAATGTTTCAATTCTCGTTTCTAAAGTAGGGGGCGCTGGCGCTTCGATATAGAAAGTATTTCCGAATTTTTCACCCAAAAATTTCAGATATTTCCGAAAATTCGTAACGATTCTAAATGTTTCTAAAATGGCAGACGCGCATGCGCAATCGCTACACACCAGGCTTGTATGGCAATCTTCCATGTGGACGCAGAGGACGTTAGCCCCCACCTTTGTGTCCATCGTGGAAGCTTCTGATTGGCCAGGGAGCGGCAGCCATGTTAGGCTGCGCTAAGCTCCCATTTAAGGTAGGTTGCAGAAACAAAAAAAAATTAAAATATTTTTTAAAATATATTTTTTAAAAAAATGGGGGGGGGGAATTAACGAAACATTAAGAGACAATTAGAGAATGGGCCAACATTGGTTCGAATTACATTGCTGGTTGCGCTGTGAGACAATGTCTCGGAATGCATATCAAAAAGTGAGAACAATCTGAAATAATTCCGATATACGATTCAAAACGATTTTTTGGACATGTCTAATATTTTGCACACATTTTCTACACTTCTTAAAGTTAAACTAACATTTCAGAGTAATGGAGAAATACTATATTTTTGCAGAAAGTACATGGTTTCCCCCACATTATTCTCATTATCCCACTGTGTGTTCCGTGTGCATTCTGTACATGGAGTATATGGTCCAGAAGAGAAAACTTAAGCCTTAGTCAATCAAATACTATACATTCTGAAATACTGGAAACCTGAAAACCAGTTAGCCAATTTATGCTGCAACAGAAGCAGAAGATCTCACAAACCGGTCATTGCTTCATGTTGTTCAATGACAAAAAGAGGGATCTCATGCTCCTCTTATTTTCCACTCTGCTCTGAAAGTTAGGAAGTTACACTTCCGCTTTATAGGGTCAAGTTCCCCATGGCGATAGACGAGTGCAGACTTGCGCTAATTTTTTTTGCAATATATTTCTTCATAAAAATGCAGACTTAGAAGAAAGCAGGAAAGTAAACACATGAACTGGCAATGGCACTTGACTTACTCAAAGAGGCAATAGTCCCTGGCAATAGGAAAAAATAAAGAGAGTGTCCCATTGCTGCAATGAGTTTGCAAAATCAGAGCAAAGATTGAGGATCTTGAAGTTATCTGGTTCATAGGGTCACCATAATAACGACATCTGATTTAGACTCTGGACTGCAGATAAGAAGGGTCCTGCCTGGCGAACACAGCTAACCGCCACAATTCCCGAACAGAGTAAGACCCATCAGTGTGAAGACAAGTGACAGAAGCACTTTATTACAATCTGCAGAAAGGATGCAATGCACAGCACGGATGCTACGAGGGTTATCCAGAAAGTAGATTACGTTTTGGAATTAAAAATGGACAAAGTATAGGAGAAAACATTTACCATATGCAATTGAAAGCCACACCCAAATACCACTTCTCAACATAGTCGCCATTCAAATCTAGGCACTTACCATAGCAATGAATGAGCTTGGCAACTCCTTCCCCACAAAACTCTGCCACTTGCGTCCTCAACCACTTGTTTCCAACAATGGGGGTGTGGCTGGCAATGCAGCGTTTTGGCGACGATGCACAGCTGCGGTAAGGGGTGACTGGCTGGTTGAGGACGCAAGTGGCAGAGTTTTGTGGGGAAGGAGTTGCCAAGCTCATTCATCGCTATGATAAGTGCCTAGATTTGAATGGCGACTATGTTGAGAAGTGGTATTTGGGTGTGGCTTTCAACTGCATATGGTAAATGTTTTCTCCTATACTTTTTGAGGACGCAAGTGGCAGAGTTTTGTGGGGAAGGAGTTGCAAGGCTCATTCATCGCTATGATAAGTGCCTAGATTTGAATGGCGACTATGTTGAGAAGTGGTATTTGGGTGTGGCTTTCAACTGCATATGGTAAATGTTTTCTCCTGTATTTTGTTCATTTTTAATTCCAAAACGTAATCTACTTTCTGGATAACTCTTATATAAATATACAAACATAACTATATTGTTGTGTGCAAGCATTTTTATACATCTGTTTGGTAACATTGTCTTTGTTTAAGTTTTCTGCCCCTGCCTGTGATTGGCTGAGCACTGGGACTTGCTGGTTGCACCTTCACTCTTGATTGACCATGAAGAGGGGCCGGACTGGCTTGTCTCGCATTGGATAGACCACATCAGCTTTAGATTATTAAATATGTTTTTTTGTGGGCAAGCAGATGGCGACTACTGGATAGCATATGTTCCATATCAAAAACTAGAGCTGATGTAGTCTATCTAATGCAATTTTCTGAATCAGCACTCCAAAATAACCAAACTGAATGTAAAGTTGACCGAAAACTGATTCGCAACCCTTTTGGTACTAATGTTGGAGAGTGGTCCTTGGTCAAATTGATCCCTGGTCAAAGTTGTCCCTGGTCAAAAAAAGGTTGGGAACCACTGATCTGCATGAAAGTAGGGAAGAAGAGAAATGCTTTTTTTTTTAATCTAAGAGAACACATATGTAGGAATCTCTAGAGCAGGGGTCCCCAAACTAAGGCCCGGGGGCCGGATGCGGCCCTCCGAGGTCATTTACCTGGCCCCCGCCCTCAGTTTTATAATATAATATATTGTATATACATATATTATTGATAATAATATTATAATGTAATACAATATAACACTAATAATAATACCATATAATAATATTAATTATATATTCTATATTACATATAATATTACTAATAATATTACAGTATAGTGGTATAGTTTAATATAGTAATATATAATGCTAATATTGTGCTATGCTAATAATATAATATATTGTATGTACATATAATTTGTAAGCCACTCTGAGTCCACTTTGGGGTGAGAAGGGTGTGATACAAATGTAGTAAATAAATGCAGTAAATAAATAAATAATAAATAAATACATTTTAGACTTAGGCTCGCCCAAAGTCTGAAATGACTTGAAGGCACACAACAACAACAACAACAACAACAACAATCCTACTTAACTTGACTATCTCATTGGCCAGAAGCAGGCCCACACTTCCCATTGAAATCCTGATAAATGTATGTTGGTTAAAATTATTTTTATTTTTAAATATTGTATTGTTCTTTCATTGTTCTTCTTCTTCTTGTTGTTTTTGCACTACAAATAAGACATGTGCAGTGTGCATCGGAATTTCTTTGTATTTTTTTTCCAAATGATAATCCGGCCCCTCAACAGTCTGAAGGATTGTGGACCGGCCCTCGGCTTAAAAAGTTTGAGGACCCCTGCTCTAGAGCATAACTCCATGGATAACCTCCACCAGCCGTTGACCAGGAAGAACAATCTAGGCTAGATATTCCTATATAAGGTCTCATATATAAGTGTTCCCTCTAGTCATCCGCTGTCCTGTTCAGGTCTTGCAAACTGCTTTTGTTTTCCATCCCACCCCACAAGGTGGATTTTGTTTAGATTGTGTTAGAAAAACAATGTCACACCATGCATTATGTAAGCCATGGGTGGGATCATGCAGAATGACAGGGGATTTTCTGACACATAAAAACATGCCAAGGCGCTCCTAAGCACAACACCATGGTCGTCATGACAGGCATTATGTAAGGTGCTTTTTTGCATCGTGGCAACATCAACGTTGGATAATATCTCAGATTCATTTGCAGCGAAGACTGTGGCTGCATTTACACTGTCGAATGAATGCAGTTTGACCTCACTTTAACTGCTATGGCTCAGTGTTATGGAATATTGAGAGTTTTAGTTTTACAAGGCCTTTAGCCTTCTCTGCCAAACTACAACTCCCAGGATTCCATAGTGAAGGGACCATACGCCAGAAAATAGTAAACGTTTGCCTATGTGGTTTTGCCTCTGCATATGCCCCTCCCTTCCTGTGAGCTGGTGCCTTTCTCCAGGAAGTTCCAAGACCAAAAATTAGCTTGAAATCAACAAGTGAGGTCACAGGTATCGCTTATGCCAAAGTGGGTGTGAAAGGTGAGGAAGACCCTCAGCCATTGGTCAGTTTTAGATAAGCCAAAGATATATATTCTTTGTTTGCTGCGACATGCTTTTGCGATGGCCATTTGCATAGTACGGACCCATTAAAAGTGGGTGCCTACAGTTGTTTGCCTTATCATAGCTGTGATAACAATAAAAGGCTTGTTTTATTGGCTCTCTTGGAATTCTCTCCTTTACTTCCTCTCTGAATGCACTGACGAACAAGGTCAGTCTCTTACAATAGCACTGATCCATGGCAGTTAAAGTGGTGTCACACCACATTTATTCTACAGTGTAGATGCACCCTCCCATCCGGCTGCACAATCTGAGAGTGAGCGGAATAGGTCCACTGAGTCTCAGATACTTTTCAGAAAATTCCTAAAATACAAATATTCATGCTCATCTGTATTACTCAGACAACTCGTTACTCATAATGTTTAACTTCAGTTTTATTTATTTATTTATTTACAACATTTTTATCCCGCCTTTCTCACCCAAGGCAGCTTACAACAACTGGCAAAACTCAATGCCCAAATACAATCAATAAAAATCAACAACACATCTAAAGTGATTAACAGTAATTAATAAAAAAAAAACCACATTATACAAGCTTAATATATATAGCTACTCAATTCCATTCTTCCAAGAGTCTTGTACGTAGACCTTGAATCAGACCATGTCAAATGTAACGCAGGATAATTATAAAAAAAACTAGTAATCTAGTAATTTAATTTAAATATGTATTCCACATTTCTCCCAATATGAGATTAAAGCTTACAGTAAAGTTTAAAACAAAACAAAGTTAAACCCATATAAAGTAAAGAATTTTAAAAAGAAGCAATCAAACACTGAGGTTACAGGCAGCATTCAATTGATGAATGCTTAGGAAATCCCACAAATACAAAGTTTCACCTGCCAAATGTGAAGACTACACAGTGCCTACATTGATCAGCTTTATTAAAGTTCAGACTAAAACCCAGAGCGGATCTCTTATTGGTATGGGAGACATCAGCTAGTAACCAGATGCAACTAGATGTGGGCTTTCATTCTAGTTGCATCTGGTGACTCATTTTTTCGCTTATGCGCTCCACAATGTCCAATTGGCCACAGTGGTCCACGTCTACAAGGTTCTCTTTCCATTGTAATCCAGTCTTATAATGGGCTGGATTGCAATCAAAAACCCAAGGAGATTCCCTAGATTTTGCAGGAGGCCCAAGGGGGAAAGACACAGCCTAGAGCAGGGGTCCCCAAACTAAGGCTCGGGGGCCAGATGCGGCCCTCCGAGGTCATTTACCTGGCCCCCGCCCTCAGTTTTATAATATAATATATTGTATATACATATAATATTGATAATAATATTATAATGTAATACAATATAACACTAATAATAATTCCATATAATAATATTAATTATATATTCCATATTACATATAATATTACTAATAATATTACAGTATAGTGGTATAGTTCAATATAGTAATATATAATGCTAATATTGTGCTATGCTAATAATATAATATATTGTATGTACATATAATTTGTAAGCCACTCTGAGTCCCCTTTGGGGTGAGAAGGGTGTGATACAAATGTAGTCAATAAATGCAGTCAATAAATAATAAATAAATTTTAGACTTAGGCTCACCCAAAGTCTGAAATGACTTGAAGGCACACAACAAGAACAATTTATTATTTATTTATTTACAGTATTTATATTCCGCCCTTCCTTCTCACCCCAAAGGGGACTCAGGGCGGATTACAATGAACACATATATATGGCAAACATTCAATGCCAACAGACAAACAACATTCAGTTTTAGACAGACACAGAGGCATTTTAACATCTTTCCAGCTTCACGATTCCGGCCACAGGGGGGGCTGTTGCTTCACCGTCCATTGGTGGCTGTTCTTCCTCTTCTTTTCCTCGTGAGCAGTTTTATGGTGTTGTAGATTAGTTAAATTAGCCTCCCGCATAAAGCGTACCTAAATTTTCCCTACTTGACAGATGCAACTGTCTTTCGGGCTGCATAGGTCAACAGCAAGCCGAGGCTTTTTTTTTTTTTAATGGTCGGAGGCTTAACCCGACCCGGGCTTCGAACTCATGACCTCTCGGTCAGTAGTGATTTATAGCAGCTGGTTACTAGCCAGCTGCGCCACAGCCCGGCGCGCATGGCTAGTAACAACAACAACAACAACAATCCTAATTAACTTGACTATCTCATTGGCCAGAAGCAGGACCACACTTCCCATTGAAATCCTGATAAATGTATGTTGGTTAAAATTGTTTTTATTTTTAAATATTGTATTGTTCTTTCATTGTTGTTGTTGTTGTTTTTGCACTACAAATAAGACATATGCGGTGTGCATCGGAATTTGTTTGTATTTTTTTCAAATGATAATCCGGCCCCTCAACAGTCTGAAGGATTGTGGACCGGCCCTCGGCTTAAAAAGTTTGAGGACCCCTGGCCTAGAGGTTCACAATAAGAATGCGATATCATCCCTATAGATTCTGCTGGGATTAAATGTATTGGGCATGAAGACAATAGCAAGCGATCCCACCGTGCACTCTTATCACGGCATTCGTGGTCCAAGGGCCAATAAACGCATTTTCCAAACACATGCTGGGTTAGGTACACATTCTCATCCCTTAGAAAAGAGAAAACAAGCAAACAAGCAAAAAAAACTTGTATAATTTTACTTTGGCTTCTGTATAATAGTCTCATTATGGCATGTAGAATGACCTTCTAAATCCTTTACAGCTGATTATTATTATTACTCACACCATTGGCAGCTAAGATTTCGCTTGCTTTTGGCTGGGAAATTTGATGCTGTGCTGCCTTATTGCCCAAGAGCTTGGGAAAGTTACTTTCTGCATTTTCCTGATGGGAATTTGAGAGAGGTAGTCTTAGAGTTGTGTTGTCGAAGGCTTTCATGGCCAGGATCACAGGGTTGTTGTATGTCTTTCGGGCTGTCTGGCCATGTTCCAGAAGTATTCTCTCCTGACATTTTGCCCACATCTATGGCAGGCATCCTCAGAGGTTGTGGGGCATGGAGAAACTAGGCAAGGAAGGTAAATATATATATATCTGTGGAGAGTCCAGGGTGTGACAAGAGTCCTTTGTCAGTTGTAAGCCAGCGTTAATGTTGCAGTTAATCACCCTAATTAGCATTGGAAAGGTTTGTCTCTTGCCTGGGGGGCATCCTTTGTTCAGAGTCATTAGCCGCCCTTGGGGCTCCTCTGCCCTCAGAGTGTTGCTTCCCATCTACTGTTCTGATTTTTGAGTTTTTTAGTACTGGTAGCCTTAGAGTTATTTTTCCAAATTCTGCCTTTTAAGTTGGTAAGATAATTATTTATTTTATTTATTTACAGCATTTATATTCCGCCCTTCTTTCTCACCCTGAAGGGGACTCAGGGCGGATCACATTACACATATAGGCAAACATTCAATGCCTTTTAACATAGAACAAAGACAAGACAAACATAGGCTCTGAGCGGCCTTGAACTCATGACCTCCTGGTCAGAGTGATTCATTGCAGTCAATTGCAGCTGGCTTGCTCTCCCACCTGCGCCACAGCCCGGGCCCTGTGCCACGATTTCTCTGCAAACTTGCCGTGGAACTTGAATATTTATTTGAAAAAATATATGACTTTCTAAAAACAAAATAAAGATAGGGATGATCCAGAAAAAGGGGAAGGGCCAAGATTGTCTAATTTTTTGAATTTTTTAACTTGCAGATTCATCATTTTGCATATGAACCCTTTCTAGAACTCACTGTGAGTTTTGTTCATTCTCCCGCTGATCATATGTCACACTTAGAAGTTCCAAATACAAGAGAAACCTTGTTCCTCAATAGCACAAGGCTGGAGTTTATTTGCAAAAGGGATTTGCAGAAGACATGGAAACGCCTTGCTTTGACTCTTTGAAAGCTGAACAAAACCAAATAAGCCACAAATCAATGCCAACAGAGATGGCATTTCGGGATTCTTTCCCAACAGTAACACTTTGACTGACTTTCTGATGTTGTTGTAAATCAGCCATCATGGCCTGTATTCCATCAAGAGATGGAGTTGGAAACAGATGAGGCTGAGGATTTTGCAGACAACTGCCTGATATGGTGGTTTCAGAAGAACCACTAATTGGCAAACATTCCGAAGTCTCTTCATCGTTACCCACACCAGATGGTGTTGACCTGGGTGAAGATGAGACTTTTAATCGGAAGGAATTTGTTACTAGAGATAGAAGCAAGAAAGAGGGAGTGAGAAGGTCTTGAAGATTAGCTCACAAGTCGGATGGCTAACTTTCCCATGGGAATTTTTTGTAGGTCCTATACTCCTTAATTTCACAGGCTCGGGGTTTCTTAAAAGTGCCCCTCACTGTATTCTTGTTGCGGTGTCAACTTTGCCTTTCCTCGGCGAGATTCCAATTTCCAGCTCCTTGCCCATGCCGAGTTCCCATTTCCAGGTGAGCCGTGCCAAGCCGCGACTCCCGAGTAGACCTTGCCTTGCTACCACGTCTTCCTTGTTCCTGAATCGAGTTTGACTCTGCTTTGTTTACCTTGCTTCCTTGATCCTGCTACGGGACTTTTCAAGTGGATTTGCAACGATTTGTTCCTGCTATTGTTTCATGGACAGACTTTGATTTCTGAAAAGGAAGCTTTCGAGCTTCACTTGTGGATTACAATGTGGACATTGCTGAACTCTTTCTGAACTGCAATTGACTATATATTAAAGACTATTTCTTACTCTGACTTTCCACCTTAAATGCACATAGATATATATATTCTGCTTCAATAAACGGCTTGTGTGTTATATTGGCTCCGGTCTGGTTTTCGAGTGCTTGCGCTGCCTTGGGGTGCAACAGATGTGGAAGTGACACATCCATTGCATTGTAAATAGCACCACCTGGCGCTGTTATTTATTAGCTGAAATTGTTATTGATAATAATCACTCATGCAGGAAACACTCTTAGCATTGACAATACCATCTTATACAACATGAGTCTTATCTGGTTTGGGGAGATAAACAATATTGATTCTGCTTAATATCTTCAAGGGAGACTACTGGGGAATACCAGAAGTTAAGGCTAAGAAAAACTCAGAGAGATCAACTAATGCTGCTGACAATCATAGTTAATAATACTGAACCAGATGGACCAATGCTCTGACTCAGTATAAGGATGTTTCCTATATTTCCGATATTCCCTCTCTAGTTCAACAGGACATTCCAAAAGAACCGCAAAGGGATTTCTAAACTTATAACAAGAGGTGTAGATTTTCTACTATTTTATCTTCACAGGTGAAAAAAAACTTTTTTTACCCATTGCAGCAGAAAATCAATAATCCTCGATAGCATTCTAACCACATTCAAAGGACTGCACATGTGCGGGATTTTAACTAACTAAGAGAGAAAAGAAGGAAGGAAAGAAGGGAGGGAGGAAGGGATGTCAAAGTAAATTTGGACACAAAAGGAGTGTGGTGTAATGGATTAGCCTACCTTACAATGTCGGTGTACAGGTAGTCTACAGGCCTTGCTTGCAAAAGCTGAGCAGAGCAAGGGGGAAGAGCAATCAGGCAACCATTACTTGAAGTGCAATCTGATTAGCTGGATGTAAGTGGGGAGAAGTTACTTAGCAACTGGAGATGGGCGGAGCCAAAGTGACAGTTGGAGCCAGATTATCATTCAGTTCAATTAGGGAGCTAGGTTTTGAAGTGTGAAGACAGAGATAAATTTGGGAACTGTGCTTTTAAAAAGAAACCTCTTTGAGGAATACAGTTGAAGCCTTCAGTGAGGAAGGGCTGAGAACTATATTGAGACTCTAGAGTACTGGTGTTAAATCCGAGAAGTGGTGGATTTAAAAGTTTAATTTGTCCTGTTTGTGTTTTCTGTGTGAAGGAACATAGTTCTACAGAATTCAAGGTTTAAAACCATCTTTTGTAAGAGAAAGTCTAACTTGTTAGTGAAACTGCTACACATCTTTACTGTTCAATGTTATTGAAACCGCTACGCATCTTTATATCTTTCAGGCTGCATTGTAGTAGGAGGTCTGTGGTTCGCTCTCCTCCACACTCATATGTCGTGGACTCCACTTTGCAGTTCCATTTCTTAAAGTTGTCTCTGCGTCTTGTGCAGTCTGTTCAGCATCTTTCAAGTCGCCCAATGTTCTGTGTGCCCAGGAGGGTTTCTCATCTGCTATCAGCCATGGATTGAGGTTCCGAGTTTTAACCTGCCACTTTTGGACTCTTGCTTGCTGAGGTGTTCCTGCAAGCTACTCTGTAGACCTTAGGAAGCTGTTTCTTGGCATGCTGACTGATATCCAAACAGAAGATAGGCCGGAGATGTCACTGCCTCGGTCCTTTCATTACAGGCTGCTACTTCCCAGCGGATATCAGGTGCCACAATACCAGCTAAACAGTGTAGGGCATCGACATCCTGTGATAATGCGGCATGTCTCATTAAGAGCCACATTCACCGTTTTAACATAGTGAGATGTATTCCACACTGGGCATGTGTATTCAGCAGCGGAGTAACAAAGCGCAAGGGCAGATGTCTTCACTGTATCTGGTTATGAGCCCCAGGTTGTGCCAGTCAGCTTTCGTATTATACTATTTCTAGCACCCACTTTTTGCTTGATATTCAAGCAGTGCTTCTTGTAAGTCAGAGCACGGTCCAGATTGACTATCAGGCATTTTGTTGTGCTGCAATGCTCCAGGGGGATTCCTTCCCAAGTCATCCTCAGAGCTCGAGATGCTTGTCTGTTCTTAAAATGAAAAGCACACCTGTACATTTTAGATGGATTAGGAATCAGCTGGTTTTTCCTGTAATAGGCAGTAAGAGCACCAGAAGCGACTTGTAGTTGTACCACTGGATGGCAGCAAAATACTACAAGTCCTTTCTCCCTCTCTTCCTGTTCAGATTTCTTTCTGTTCAACAATTCATATTCATTAGTTTTACAAGATCTTTCACCCTCTCTGCCCAAAGGCACCTGTGCCAAACGACAAATCTCAGGTTTCCATAGCATGAAGCCAAGATTGTTACAGTGGCGTCAAACTGCATTAATTCCACAGTGTAGATGTACTCCCCCATTTTTCAAAGAAACAGACATGTAAAATTATCACCGAAAGTGAAAGTGTTTCTATAGATGTTTACAGCCTTTGTTCTTCAGCTTCCTTGCACTATTGTTGCTCTCCTTGTGATCTGTGTTGCTTAAGAAATGGAGGAAATCCCCTTGTTTGGTTTGCTTAAAAGGGGGAAATCTACAATTTCTACAAGAGAGTACTTTTATTCTCCCCTTCTTCTGTGGTGCAGCTGGCTAGTAACCAGCTGCTATAAATCACTACTGACCGAGAGGTCATGAGTTCGAAGCCCGGTCGGGTTAAGCCTCCGACCATTAATAGCCCCGGCTTGCTGTTGACCTATGCAGCCCCGAAAGACAGTTGCACCTGTCAATTAGGGAAATTTAGGGACACTTAATGCGGGAGGCTAATTTACAACACCATAAAACTGCCAGCAAAACACAAAGAAAGGAATGAGGAAGTACAGCCACTACTGGACGGTGAAGCAACAGCTCCCCCTGTGGCCGGAATCGTGAAGCTGGAAAAATGTTAAAAATGCCTCTGAGTCTGTCTATTGTATGTTGTTTGTCTGTTGGCATTGAATGTTTGCCATATATGTGTTCATTGTAATCTGCCCTGAAGTCCCCTTCGGGGTGAGAAGGGCAGAATATAAATACTGTAAATAAATAAATAAATAAATTCTTTTGGCTGATAGGGATGTAATTGATTATTCTTAAGTGCTTTTTAAAAATTGCAGAACACAAAGCCAAAGGAGCTCTAAGAACCTGAATAATATGGGAAGTTTTCTGTGTAAGTGGACAGCCCAGACACACAAACATACATATTTTCACTTTTATTAAGTGTATATTTATTTGTATTTTTGTATTTGCATTTTTATTTTTAAGATTTTTTTGAGGTGGCACTGAAATTAGTGTGTTTATGACAGATGGCATCGTAGAATCCAAATAATACAATAAATAGTAGAATCATATACACACGTTCCTTTTTCAGATCTGCCCCACTTTCAGCAATGTTGTTTTTAGTGTATATATGGTAGAATCATGTGTGTGTGTGTGTGTGTGTGTGTGTGTGTGTGCATGTTTCTACCACATGGAGAACATTTATCTATTTGATATAGGTACATATTTGATATAGATTGAGAGGAGAGATGATTGCCACATATAAATATCTGAAAGGATGTCACAACAATAGTTATCTGCTGTCCTGAAGACTAGGACTCAATGGAGACATGGATTCAAAAGACAGGGAAAGAGATTAATCAATAAACAATCCTTATGGAGTTGCTGGCAACCATTTCACATTCAGCTACTGCAAACAAAGGTCATTGGCTCCAATACCGAAAAAAATATGAAATTATGAATTTGTACAAAGAAGTAGTTTCTACCCAAAAAGGGCTTGGATCATAGAAAGTTATTGTGGTACGACCCTTACATCTACACTAATGCACAGTTTCTGTTTTCAGGGTGGCATTTTCTACTTTTTATCTTCCCAAAGAGATCTTACACCTTAAGTTTTTCTCCTGACATTAAGTCTAGTCGTGTCCGGCTCTCATCTCCATTTCTAAGCCGAAGAGCTGGCGTTGTCCGTAGACGTCTCCAAGGTCATGTGGCCGGCATGACTGCATGGAGCGCCTTTACCTTTCCCTTGGAACAATACCTATTGATCTACTCACATTTTCATGTTTTTGAACTGCTAGGTTCACAGAAGCTGGAGCTAACAGTGGGAGCTCACCCCACTCCCTGGATTCGAACCGCCGACCTTTCCGTCAGAAAGTTCAGCAGCTCAGCAGTTTAACCCACTGCACCACTGGGGGCTCCTAAATTGGGAATGGTATCTATTAAATAGAGAAAGGATGGGAAAGGGGAAAAGCTTACAATCTTTGCTAGCCAACAGGTAAAACCTGTCAATTTGCAACCGGGAGCTAACCTTTGTGCCTTGTAATATTTACTCAGATCAGGTTTTCTCGGTTGTTTTTGCTTTCAACTGACACCTGGACTGTTGCTTCAGTTAGAAATAGTAAAACCACATTTCAATTCAAATCCAGCCTGAGCAGCAGTCCAAGAACTTGGTTCTTTTTGACACCTGGGGCCACATTTGACCTTATTGTAATGGCCATGAAACTGTTTTAAATTCGTTTTTAGTGACTCTAGTTGTGTTTTATTTCTCAGAAATATCTGTCGAACCACATATTATTTTGTATTTTACGCCATGCTGGAGGTCACCTTGGATACAAAATTGGAAGAAAATTAATTAAGTGAAATGTGACCCTGACCATTCTAAAACAGGCATGAGCAAACTTCGGCCCTCCAGGTGTTTCGGACTACAACTCCCACAATTCCTAACAGCCTACCCATCCTGCTTTCAACCTGAGCCATTAATTTCGAGTCAGACGACTTTAGAAATGAGAACAGTTTCCTTCGCTCCTTGCTCATCTCCTTCAGCTTGGATAGATTAGAGGTAATAATTACATTGATTAATTCACAGGACAGCTCCATCACACAGCTTGCCCGTTTCCTCTCAATCTGTGCCATCGCACCTGGGGCTATAACTCTTAGCGAAAGAGGCATGGACGTGACATCTTTCCCCAGGGGATTGCTTCTTGCCCTCCTTTAGGGAAACTGGGACTCCCAAGGACAAAAACACTGTAGATAACTCAAAACTTGTTTTATTGTTCAGAAAAAGTTATCCCTTTAAGGCAATAAGTTGGAAGTTTCAAAGGAGTAAAGGAAAATATACATTACAGTCTTTGGTTGTCTTAAGTCCAAGGAGCTCTGCAGCTGAGCAGCTTTTCCAGGTCCCTCTTCCTCAATGGCTGTGAATGCCGGAGCAATCCTCAGCCTCAGTCCAAATGTCCTATGTTTGAAGACACAGTCTTCCTCTGGTGCCAAAGAACTGATCTGAAGGCGCTTGAGACTCCTCAACGTCGTCCAGGTTGGCCTGAACATGAAGCATAAGTCTCAAGGGTAAGAATCTCAGAATTGGTGCTGAGAGGTAACTTAATCAAGGGCTTTTAGAGCCAAGTCTCTCTCTCACGTCCATCTGATAGAAAGGTTGATGGTGGAATAAAAAAGGAAACACTGACCCACTCCAGGAAAGGGTGGAGTCAAACAATTGAGCTGAGGGAGCAATATAACTGGTGCAAACAGTTATAAATAACCAATCAACCCAAGTACATTTACAGGGTAAAGGTAAAATCAGGCATGATACAACAATTCAAATCTTGCAACTTATAGTTCGACATATAGATGGCGCCACTTGCGCCGTCACACAATCTATCAATCTTCCTCATTTAGGTGCCGAAACTTGAAGTGGACCACCAACATGACCACACCGGTGATGATGCAAAGGGCTCCGCAGACAAGGTAGGTGATGCCGAGGAAGGAATTCTTGCCGCCCATCCAGGACAAGGTGCTTAAGATGACCTTCTTGGAGCCATTGAAAGAGAGGACAGGGTAATTGTAGGTGATGTTGAGGTAGTAGGTGCCGCGGGGCAGCACCGTGGAGAAATTGCCCCGGCGGATGCGGGAGTAGAGCTTCCGGAACGTGGGCAAGGCGGCCGTGCGCATCCAGACCACAAAGTGCTCGTTGACAAAGCCGACGCCACTGGTGTTGACGTTGCCCAGCTTGTAGGCCGGGTACGGCCAGGAGGGCGGCTTTGCGGTGCCCTTGAAGGCCAACGCCAGGCTCTTGTTGACCGGCTCTGGATTCCGGAACATGACGTTGGTGTCGGTCCACCAGGAGATGCCCCGCTTATCCATGTCGATGGGGTCCAAAGTGCCGTCGCTCAGACTGCGGTAGAGAACAAAGGTGTCGTTGAAGAGGCTGTTGGCGATGGAGCCACAGGGTGCGATGGGGGTGCCGCTGCCGTTCTTCTGGTAGGGTTCACACTCCGTGATAGGGTTGCGCAGTGCCCAGGCATCACCGTTGAGCTGCTCATTGTCCCGGGAGACACTATAGCGCCGGTTGTTCTGATAGTAGTTGGAGAGCTGGTAGTAGAGGCAGACGGGGGCCGGGAAGTCCACCGGCAGGACAAAGCGAATCCCGCAGACGCAGGGACTGTGAGCCGGGTGGGCACTCAGGTTGGCACAGCGGGAGCAGTTGGAGATGCCTTCGGAGCCTGGCGCCCCGGTGTAGTCCAGCTCCAGCTCCTGAATGTTCTCCGAGGAGAAGTGGAGGCCCAGGCCGATGGCCAAGAAAGCCGTGCCCAGCACCAAGAAGAGCGGCAGCACCGTGCCGGCCGAGAGCAATGGCTGCCAAGCTGGGAGGCGCTGTTGGGTGAAGGCCGTGTTGTCGGGACGGTTTTGTGCCGGGTCTGACTCGGGAACAGCAATGCCGCCTCTGCCGCTGAGGTTGTACGAACCTGAAGCCATTGCGGACAGCTCTTCCTTCTTTTTCCATTTTCATAGTTTTATAACATAAAGGAGAAAACAAAGAATAGGAGATAAAGAAAAGTATATTATGTTGGTTATGGAGCTTTAGGAGTACATTAAATCTATGAGTACTCTCCTCCAATATCTGTCCTCCAGATTGCACCACTACTTTATGACCCTGTTTTCTGTGGTTTATTCCTATTCCCTTACTCACCTCGAGTTTTTAACCTAGTGTTCATGTGGCCAACCCTTGGTTTTATTGATCTTTTGATTTTGCTTAATGTAGTGTATATTATCTTTTATTGTATTGTTTAATGTGTTATGATTTGTTGTTTTATTTATATTATGTGATATTGTACTGTTCTGGGCTTGGCCCCATGTAAGCCGCCCCGAGTCCCTTCGGGGAGATGGGGCGGGGTATAAGAATAAAATTATTATTATTATTATTATTATTATTATTATTATTGTTAAATCTACACAGGAGTTTATTGTATAACCGGAGGTGAGGAGGAGGGTATTGTTACACATATCCTCTAGCATATAAAGACATTTCATCTACAATATCTTCTATTCCAAAAGCAAGTAGGTTCTTTTCATGTGGTGTTCCTGTTAGACCACTTCTACACTGCATAATAATAATAATAATAATTTATTATTATTGCAGGAAAAGAACAAGGTTTGGATCATTGATGTTGCCATCCCAGGTGACAGTCGCATTGATGAAAAACAACAGGAAAAACTCGCTATCAGGACCTCAAGATTGAACTGCAAAGACTCTGGCAGAAACCAGTGCAGGTGGTCCCAGTGGTGATGGGCACACTGGGTGCTGTGCCAAAAGATCTCAGCCGGCATTTGGAAACAATAGACATTGACAAAATTATGATCTGCCAACTGCAAAAGGCCACCCTACTGGGATCTGCACGCATCATCCGAAAATACATCACACAGTCCTAGACACTTGGCAAGTGTTTGACTTGTGGTTTTGTGAAACGAAATCCAGCATATCTATCTTGTTTGCTGTCATACAACGTCGTTGTGTCAATAATAATAATAATAATAACAATGAAAACAATAGACATTGACAATATCACGATCTGCCAACTGCAAAAGGCCACCCTGCTGGGATCTGCACGCATCATCCAAAAATACATCATACAGTCCTAGACGCTTGGGAAGTGTCCGACTTGTGATTTTGTGATACGAAATCCAGCATATCGATCTTGTTTGCTGTGTCATAATAAAATAATAATAATAATAATAATAATAATAATAATAAATTATAAATAATAAATAATAATAAAGGCCACCCTACTGGGATCTGCACGCATCATCCAAAAATACATCATACAGTCCTAGACGCTTGGGAAGTGTCCGACTTGTGATTTTGTGATACGAAATCCAGCATATCGATCTTGTTTGCTGTGTCATAATAAAATAATAATAATAATAATAATAATAATAAATTATAAATAATAAATAATAATAAAGGCCACCCTACTGGGATCTGCACGCATCATCCAAAAAAACATCATACAGTCCTAAATGCTTGGGAAGTGTCCGACTTGTGATTTTGTGATACGAAATCCAGCATATCTATCTTGTTTGCTGTGTCCCGGGAGAGCCCTATATTGAAAACACTGACTAAAAAAATGCATTGGATAATCCAGAACGTTGGATAAGTGAGACTCTACTGTAACCCAGGCATTGTCGGGGATCCAAACTGGTTAGTCATGTTTTACAGATGGTCAAAGCAATATAGCAAGTGGAAGAAGCTTTTGATTGAGTCTGGGGTTCAAAGAGGCTGGGTGTCTCTCTGTCGGGAGGGCTTGGATGGTGTTCTTCCTACTCTAGGACTTTCTGATTCGATCACCTTTGTGGCAGGTGAGCAGGAAAGGAGGGGAAAGGCCATCTGGGTTGGTGAAGCCAAGATTTCCTCCTCCCCCCTCCCTCCCTCCTTTTAGCCCAATACCTGAGCCATAGGAAGCCCACCGCCTTACCTGTCCTCTTACCTGTCAAAGCAGCAACTCCTGCCTGAGATAGAAAGTGAGTGGGAAGCAACCACCCACCCAACCAAGTCAAACTCCCATGGATCAAAGCGGGGAAAGGAGGGGAAAGTGCTCGTTCCGCCTTGCAGGTAACGCTCACCTGGACTGCCTCGCCCCGCCCCTCTCACGGCTGCAGCGGAGGGCGCATGCGCAGTCGGGGAGGGCTGTGGCTTCATCAGCAGGTGCAGGGAAGGAGGAAAGAAAGGTGCAGCTGATTCAGGTGAACTTCCTTCCAAACCATCTCACCATGTGTCTAGGACAATGATGGGCAAGCTTTTGCGCTTGGTGTGTCAAAATTCACCAAAAAAAAACCTAGCATGACTTGGGTGGTGTGTCACTTCGAGAAAAAAAACCATAATTTCGCAAATAACAAAAATATATAATTGTAATATATAACTGTATTCAATAAATCAAAAACTATTTACTACAGTTATTTCCATGTACAACAATCTATGGTACCTCTTGCAGTTTCCATGCTGATTTCTCTCTATTCTACTTTCAGTGTAGTCATGAGCAATGAATAATATAATAATAATATAATAGTAATAATATGATAATATACTACAATAATAATAGAAATGATATATACATACATATATATATATATATATATATATACAGTAGAGTCTCACTTATCCAAGCCTCGCTTATCCAAGCTTCTGGATTATCCAAGCCATTTTTGTAGTCAATGTTTTCAATATATCATGATATTTTGGTGCTAAATTCGTAAATACAGTAATGACAACATAACATTACTGCATATTGAACTATTTTTTCTGTCAAATTTGTTGTATAACATGATGTTTTGGTGCTTAATTAGTAAAATCATAACCTAATTTGATGTTTAATAGGCTTTTCCTTAATCCCTCCTTATTATCCAAAATATTCACTTATCCAAGCTTCTGCCGGCCCGTTTAGCTTGGATAAGTGTGACTCTACTGTATATATGTATATATATATATATATATATATATATATATATATATATATATAAGCTTTGCCCAGCCACGCGTTGCTGTGGCGAAGTCTGGTGGTATAGGAAGTAAAGTATTGAGGAATTGGTAGTAGTTAAGGTAAAGGGTAAAGGTTTTCTCCTGACATTAAGTCCATTATAAATGGTTTATATAGCTGTGTGGAAGGGCCTTGAGTCTACACTGCCATATAATCCAGTTAAAATCAGATAATCTGTATTTTATAGGCAGTGTGGAAGAGGCCTGAGGCCTAACTCTGCCTGTCCCCTGGGCTGCGTGGGTTGCTAGGAGACCAAGTAGGCAGGGCTTAGCCTTCTAACTGGCAGCAATTGGATAAAAACAATTATTCCTCTCCCTCTAATTAGGACTTTATTTTTTCTTTTCTTTTTGTTGTATGAACATAGAGGCATGGATGAGGGGTTGTGCTGCCGAGTTTAGTGTTTCTGGGATGTGTCGTTTTGTGGTTTTGTCCTAGGCCGAAATTTCATTACCCTTTTATATATATATATATATATATATATATATATATAAATGTAATGTGCATAATTCCCATGGAGTAAACAACAAAACCACTGGACCAAATCACACCAAATTTGGCCACAAAAGACATTAGTCATCCAATCAATCTGCATGCAGCAGCGTGTCAGCAAAAATGGCTAGGCGTGTCAGTGCTGACACGCGTGTCATAGGTTGGCCATCACTGGTATAGGAAATGCATCAAAGGCCCCTCCCACACTGCCATATAAAATCCAGATGATCAGCTTTGAACTGGATTATATGGCAGTGTAGACTAATATAATCCAAAGCAGATCATCTGGATTTTATATGGCAGGTAGGGCCCCTATCAGAAGCAACCAAAATAAACTGCGGGTGTTTCTGGCTAGTGTCATCACTAGGATTGGTGTCAATTATTATTATTATTATTATTATTATTATTATTATTATTATTATTATTGTTGTTGTCGTCGTCGTCATTGTCATCATTATTGTTAGGTTTATTTATTAATTACTAGCTTGGGCATTGCCCGGATTATTTGAAAAAGTCTATTTTAATACCTTTTAATTTAATTAAATTTAATATTTTTAATTAATTTTTAATAAATCCATACCTCACAACCTCTGAGGATGCCTGCCATAGATGTGGGCGAAACGTCAGGAGAGAATACTTCTGGAACATGGCCACACAGCCCAAAAGACATACAAAAACCCTCTATTTTTAATTGTCCAAAATGCATGTAAACTACAACTCACATCATGCCAGGTTAACCCCCTGAATCTCCATCAGTACTTAAAGTTTGTCATGTTGTCAACAAAGGATTCCACCAGGCAGGAAGCAGCCAGAGTTTAAAGCCGCAAGGCCATTCGATGCTAATCCAGGTATCCAATTGCAACATTCACACACTTACCTCAAACAGACAACCTACCCCTGGACCTTCTACAGATATATAAACTCCACTTGCCTAGTTTCCAACAGACCTCACAACCTCTGAGGATGCCTGCCATAGATGTGGGTGAAACGTCAGGAGAGAATGCTTCTGGAACATGGCCATACAGCCCGGAAAACATACAACAACCTAGTGATTCCAGCCATGAAAGCCTTTGACAAAAGATTGAACTAGGTTGGGTTAGCCAACTTATGGCCCTTTGGATGCTCTTGGAATGTAATTCCCATTTTGTCCTGTTTTGTCTTTTAAGAACAGCCTTAAAAACACTGTAGTAAGTAAATGAAAACTGCTTTACTTTAGCAAAACATAAAGTACAGCACACTCAGTGGAATAATGCAAAAGGAAGGAAGCAAGTCTTAGGGCGAGCACAGTTCTTCGTCTCTGATAAATTCCCAAATCAAATAGCAGTCTTACTTCAAAGAAACAGCAATAAATCCAGATGCAGACTCGAAGCAGGCACAAGGGGAGTGAAGGCATTAGAGTCAGTTTGTTACCAGCAAGAGCTGGCTGCACCTGCTTCTGCTTTATAGCCCTGAGTCCCCTCACAGCTTCTAGGGCAGTTCCTAATTACTCAACTGCATTTCTGGCATCAGAAAGGACACATTCCTTGATCCAAATGGACCTTAGGAGTGAGCCTTCTTGATTCTGTTTATTTTTTTTAAGTGATCCAAGACAATGTTGAAATGCTCAGGTGCTTTCCAGGCAATGCAGTAATGCCCCAAGTCAATGCATTTCCCTTCCAGAGCGTTTCAACAAAGGAAGGGCCTTTCCCAACCCCAGCATTCAAGCTTCTAATTTTAGAGCGACAGAGAGAGATTCAGCCAAGCAGGAAAGGGAATGTGTATCAGGACAGGAAACTTGTAATGTCCATTATGGTGGGGTGGAGAGCAAAAGGCAACGACTAAGAGCTCATAAATTAACTCAAAATCTGAGTCATTGTGCAAACAAAGTCTATATATATATAAAAGGGTAATGAAATTTCGGCCTAGGACAAAACAACAAAACTACACATCCCAGAAACACTAAACTTGGCAGCACAACCCGTCATCCATGCCTCTACGTTCATACAACAAAAAGAAAAGAAAAATAAAGTCCTAATTAGAGGGAGAGGAATAATTGTTTTTATCCCATTGCTGCCAGTTAGAAGGCTAAGCTTCGCTCACTTGGTCTCCTACCAACCCACTCAGCCCAGGGGACAGGCAGAGTTAGGCCTCACTTAGGCCTCTTCCACACTGCCTATAAAATACAGATTATCTGATTTTAACTGGATTATATGGCAGTGTAGACTCAAGGCCCTTCCACACAGCTATATAACCCATTTATAATGGACTTAATGTCAGGGGAAAACCTTTACCCTTTACCTTAACTACCACCAATTCCTCAATACTTTTATTTCCCATAACACCATACTTCGCCACAGCAACGTGTGGCTGGGCACAGCTAGTACTGTATATATTCGAGTATAAGCCTAGTTTTTCAGCCTTTTTTTAAGACTGAAAAATCCCCCCTTGGCTTATAATCAGGTGAGGGTCCTGGTTGGCTTATATTTGGGTCAGCTTATACTCGAGTATATATGGTACATTTATTATTTTTCTCTATTATTATTGTTATTATCATGTTTATTATTTTTCTCTATTATTGTTGCTACTATTACATTTATTTTATTCTATTTTTATTATTATTAATAATACATTTATTATTTCACTCTGATCTTATTATTATTGCATTTATTATTTTACTCTATTTATTATTACATGTATTATTTTTCTGTATTATTTATTATTATTATTATTACATGTATTCTTTTACTCTATTATTATGAAAAGGATACATAAGCACATTTACATTGAAGAAGATGAGAATCATGATTTGATCAGAGTTGGACAGTCTTATCTTAAATTTGAGCTTTATGTAAATATTCAAAAACATTTACCCTACTGATGCCTCAATTAATGTAATTTTATTGGTATCGATTTTTATTTCTGAAATTTACCACCCTCGGCTTATACTGGAGTCAATGTTTTCCCAGTTTTTTTCTTCCAACTCTATTATTCTATGATTCTATGATTATTATTATTGGTATTATAATTATTGACACAAAGACAGAGTATGACACAGCAAACGAGATTATTATTATTATTATTTTATTATGACACAGCAAACAAGATAGATATGCTGGATTTCGTATCACAAAATCACAAGTCGAACACTTCCCAAGTGTCTAGGAATGTGTGGTGTATTTTCGGATGATGCGTGCAGATCCCAGTAGGGTGGCCTTTTGGAATTGGCAGATTATTATTATTATTATTATTATTATTATTATTATTATTATTATT